>NW_007743262.1:5996-17727 GCF_000696425.1 Galeopterus variegatus | reverse complement strand
ATGTTGATTAAGCCCATCTTTGCCAGTAGTGGTTTGCGGCAAACTGTACAAAGCAGGTGAAACTGATGAGATCCTGGGAGTTTATAAGATGAAAAATGCAGCTGCAGACACAGTGACGTTTTTATAATATTAAAAGCTCACAAGGAATAAACAACATAATAATGCAAAGACGACAGTTTAACAGTGAACAGGTTAAATGGCTGTTATTATTATTATTATACAGTAAGTAAAAGAACTGAGTTCCATGGTTATGCTGCTGGAGACCACAAAGCAGCTGTCACCTAACTTCCATTCCAGATCCTAATTAATGCTTTGGNCTCCCAAGCGGTGCACTATAGCAGTGCGCCACTGGGCCGGCCCTGACTTTGTATATTCTTATGGATATTTTGGGGTCATTTCAGTCATCACCCAAAATAAGCACACTCTGGTCAGTTTGGGATAAACTTAGTCCTTGAGCAAACCAGGGACTATACAGTAAGTAAAAGAACTGAGTTCCATGGTTATGCTGCTGGAGACCACAAAGCAGCTGTCACCTAACTTCCATTCCAGATCCTAATTAATGCTTTGGCCAGCAGTTTAAGGGGAAATCTTAAGTGAATGCTATATACTGTGACTTTGTATATTCTTTTTTTTTTTTTTGTCTTTTTTCATGTCCGGCAACGGGATCGCAACCCTCAGTGTTGCTCCCGCACCTCACTCAGCCAGTGAGCGGGAACCGGTCTGCATGCGGGATCCGAACCCTCGGCGGGAGCGCCACCACACTCCCAAGCGGTGCACTATAGCAGTGCGCCACTGGGCCGGCCCTGACTTTGTATATTCTTATGGATATTTTGGGGTCATTTCAGTCATCACCCAAAATAAGCACACTCTGGTCAGTTTGGGATAAACTTAGTCCTTGAGCAAACCAGGGACAGGGGACATTTGTTATGGAGTCAAACAGAGGGCATTTCCATTTATGTACATGTTTTCCTCTGAAGCCTCTAAATGTTTTTCAAGGTTTTAAGGCATATTTATTTCTCAGTAAAGATACATGACCCTGTGAAAAGTTTTATGGAGGTCAAATTTCTGAAAATCACATCACTTGAATTTCAAAATTGGGCCTGTTATTTTAAGAAACACTCTTATTAATTTTTTAGCATTAACAAGTAAGTTTTCATCAAAAAAAAGGTGACTCCTAATTTACCTGATTCTGTTTGATTTTTGCCACACCAGATTTCCAAAGTGCCCTACTATCATTATGATTACATGTCATGCATGATTATGCTCTGTGTTTGGTTCTCCCATTTTAAATGGGCAAACTGAGGAAGAGACTATCTGAGAAGCTAAGCACTCTTAGAGAAATAAGAAATGGCTTCCTAACCCACAACAAAAGTTTAGAAAACTGTTATTTCTTGATTTCTACCAATTGCACCAAACTTTGCCTTTCCTGTGTCAGGGCAGTTCTTTCTTGATTCCTACATCTTAAACTGTTGAATACTGGAGGTTTAAACCAAGAAAAATGGATATATTACAGTTTTTTGAAAAAACTCTATGATCATAAATTTTAAGATCTAGAAGAAAATCTTATTTATTACTTTAAAGATGAGAGATTTATAAGTGGCTTGTCCTCAGTCACACGGTAAATTAGTCACACGCTGCAGAAGGGCTTTTCCAGTCTGGCTAGTGACTACCTGACTCAGTCAGACACCCCTCACCTCAGAGTTTGAACATGACACTTAGAGAACCACGCATGGTAACAGAAGCTGAGACCCGTCACAATCGAAACACTGGTCCCAGCCTTGAGTAAACAATGATTACATGGTGTTATTGGTCTATTATCTTCTGTACAATAAAGTATATTCTAGATAAAGGTTTCTCAGTCTTGGCACTACTGACATTTTAGGCTAGGTAATTTTTGTCATGGGGAGTTGTCCTGTGCATGGCAGGATGGTTAGCATCCCTGGCCTCTACCCACTAGATGCCAGTAGCACCCTGCCCTCAGTTTTGACAAACAAAAACATCTCCAGATATTGCAAAATGTCCCCTGGGGCAGTGCAAAATGTCCCCTGGGGCAATGTTGGAGAAATAGCTCCTAGTTAAGACCCACCTTTCTAGACTAAGGCACTGTTGTGGGTATTGGAAACCAAAAGATGATAATGATACAGTCGCAGTCCTTGAAAAGTTCTCAGCAGACTGCGGAAGTCTGAGATGAACACGTGGAATGTTATGCATGGGCACTGTAGCCCAGGACCCTCCAGGCAGACAAGAGGACAAAGGCTCAGGAGTTTAGAAGAGCAAGATATCCTGGAAGAGCAGTCAGCAACTCCCTGGGGCTGACTGTGGTCCCATGCTTCCATGAGACAGAAAGCAGTAATAAACTCTCCCCAACCTCCCACCTTTCTCTTGGAAGAATGCCAGCCCAGGACCCTCCAGGCAGACAAGAGGACAAAGGCTCAGGAGTTTAGAAGAGCAAGATATTCTGGAAGAGCAGTCAGCAACTCCCTGGGGCTGACTGCGGTCCCATGCTTCCATGAGACAGAAAGCAGTAATAAACTCTCCCCAACCTCCCACCTTTCTCTTGGAAGAATGCTCTTAACAAATAGGCCAAATAGCATAGCACAGTGTGTGGCTCAGAGTGCGACCCCTAAAGGAGTTAAACTGCACATCTGCGTAGGAAAGACTCCAACCTACCTAACAACAAGGTGTGCCTGGAGAGGTGGCGTTCCATCAGTGCAGACAGGCCTACCATGGAAGCCACCAACACCTTCTCCTGTGCCCCACTCCCAGCAAGCAATAACATGGTTAAGTTACACAAGTCCCCCAAGTCTACAGAATAGAATATGGTTTATGGGTGGGTTGGCAATACTGGTAAAGCATGGTCCAAGAAAAATATGGCTGTATTTGCCAGTTCTGGTTTCACTGTAGGAAGATAAAAACACTGAGTCAGAAACCCCACAGTGCTGTCACGTTAACACTTCTCAGCAAAAGTGAAGTCTTCACGCTAGTGGATTGGGGGTGGGAGGAGTCGGCCTTGATGTCCTGTTGGTGATGAGGACATAGGACTCTGAGGGAGGCAGATGTGGCGAAGAGTGCTGGGGCAGGGATCCTGGAGACAAGCTCCAGCCCTTAGTCTTTCTCATAACTGGCTACAGGAGCTGGGCAACTCACTGCCTGAGAACCCCTGCACCTAACTTTCATTAATGAAGATATAATTAACATACAATAAAACACACACATCTTCCATGTTCCATCTGATGAGTTTTTACAATTGAATACACAAATGTAACCACCCCACAAAACAAGATCAAGAAGATTTCCAACACCCCAGAGCGTTCCCTCGTGCTCTTTTGAGTCAGTACTTCTCCCTGCCAGCCAGACAACTGCTTCCTAATTCCCTTCCCCATAGACTAGTTTGACATGGTCTTGGATATCATATCAATGGGATCTGAGAACGTGTACTCTTTTGTGTTGTGCTTCCTACACTTAACGTTTCTGAGATTCATCTACGCTGTTGCAAGTATCCGGAGGTCGCTCCTTTTACTACCAGGTAGTATTCTGTTTCACGACTACAACACGAGTTGGTCATCTGTTCTCCTGTTGATAGACATTTAGGTGGTGCCCCGTTTTCAGCTGTTATAAATAAGGCTGCTAGTAATCTTATGTATGTGTCTTTTTGAAAACACACGTTTTCATTTCTTTTGAGTTACTTCTTTAAAATGGCAGGCTGTCCCATGATTTTGAGCTTTCTATGCAGGCACTTTGGGGATTGTTACAGGAGCGAAGAAACAGTAAACAGTAAATGCAAGGCTCTTGTCTGCCTGTTTCCACCAGGACTGCTCTTCTCTGTTTTATAGGTGAGGCATTTGTGCAAGACGTCATTTGAAAGAAGGTTTCCACTGTGTCAAAGCAATATTTGGAAAACACTTCAGTACCTAATCTCTAATGTTCCTTTTAGCTCAAAGAATCTGTGATTCCTTAATAGTTTCAAGGAAAGTATTCCACAGTTTAGATGTAAATTATGTCCTTTAAATTCCCCATGACAATCTCCTACAGAAATCCCTCTGATGAATCCTACATTGCATGGAAGACATAGTACAAACCTTTAGCAGGATCTTTGCAATTGTTCTCTGAGTCAGTCTGCATACTTTCAAGGACCATCTCCAGTACTTCCACTTCCCCCACAGCTCCAGACACATGAATTTATTGACCTCACAAACAAAACAAGCAACACCCAGCTCTGCACCTTTGCCCAAGATCTTTCTGCTACCAGAATATCCTTGCTGACTTGATCTGCCTAGGTTCCATGCTTCCCTCTTAACGCAGATTGAGATTCATACCCTTCTAGAAACCTTCCTAAATCCACTAGAATAGTTTTGCGTGTTCATTAGGAAACATATGATATCCACATTTTACATCAGATGTAAACAGTACATACTTGTGCATGTACCTGTATCCTCACTTCCAAATTCTAACAGCCAGGGAAAGTCTGTCTGTCTGTCTCTCTTCTTTGTCCCACGTATAACACCAAGAATAGTCTGTGTTCATAAAAGGCTAAAATCAATACTGGATGAATTTGATTTGTGAATACATATGACTGTTATTTTCCTAAATCTTCAAACCAAGTGAAAATTCAGGATGCTCACAGAAAGAGCAAAATTTAGAAGACATCCATGCAAAATCATTCACCTTCTTCAATGGCCTTTCGAATCTAGGTAAGTCTCACCCCCACAAATCTACCACCAGCACAAAATGTCTGTGCAAAACTAAGGCTGACTTTCTTTTAGGACCACTGGGATATGATTTCCTATCAAAGCCCTATAAAAGCTAACAAAAATGCTTTCTAAGTCCTTGCGTTGCTAGTTTTTGCCCATGGTCTAAGTCAACTGTTTTCTCAAACTGTGTTTAAAAAGCTCAATTTGACTCCTCTCTAGTCATTCTCCAGCTAAATGTTTCCTTCCTCAGCTTCAGATGCTGCTCCTTTCCTCCCTTGTTACATCCGTTCAGGAAAACTGAAAGGACAGCGTCTGTATTCCTCAAACCACCCACCAAAATCAATCTATTGAAGTATTTTGCACCACCCATATATACTCCAAATTTTGTGTGTCCTGGAAACCTTACAACATAACACAAAATGGATCATATATATCAAGAAAACATGCATTGAAGCAAAAGATTGCATCTTTTGGAACAGTCCACCGGGAATACTCCAAAATAGTGAAATTTGGGAAAGAAGTAACCTTTAGAAAAACATTCTGGGTAATCAATTGTTTTCCCAGACAAATAACTCTTGAAGCACCAAAACCACTTCAATTTTTTGTTTATTATTTTAAATTGAAGTGTGACTAAAATGTGTAACATTTCTTGTTAAATTATTCTAAGAATAAATTAACTTTATGTCACTGTCTCGTGATCTTCATTAGGAAATCCACTGTCACTCCAGTCTGTCACATAAAGAATGCCTCAGGATGACTAAGGTATAGAGGTGCCCAAGGCTGCAATCCTGTACTGACCCCAGAAAGATGTTTTTGAATCCTGGCTCTATCGTCCTGCTCCCAGGCTGTCAGAGGCTGCGTGTCACCTCTGCCTGTAGCAGGTCTCTTCTTTCCATCTTCTTCTCTGCTTCTGCTCAGACAAGCAGATGTATTCAGGTGTCCAAAATGAAAGTAAATCCTGTTTCCAGGAACTCTTCTATGAGTAAAGAACATCAATGTTCACGCTTGTGTCATTCAAATATAAATGGGTGTACAACCAGTAAAGAGCAAAACCTCCTGAAGGCATGGAGTAGGGAGGTGCAGGATAGATGGAAGGGATTAGCCCATAGAGTAAAGGCTTTATTTATTTATTGTTTTATTTATCACTATATAATGTAATTGATTTTTGTGGCCCTTTACCAATTCCTCCCTTTCCCCCTTCCCCCTTTCTCACCCCCATCAACATCATAGCTGTTCTCTTTTCTTAACAAGTTCAAGGAATTATTGTGATTATTGTATCTGTTTTTCCGCCTATTTGCTTATTTATTTATTTATTTTTATTAGCTCCCAAATATATGCGAGAATGTGTGGTATTTCTCTTTCTGTGCCTGGCTCATTTCACTTAACATAATTTTCTATAAGTTCATCCATGTTGCCATGAATGGCAGTATTTCATTCTTTTTTATAGCAGAGTAGTATTCCATTGTGTGGATGTACCACATTTTCCTTATCCACTCATCTGATGATGGGCATTTAGGCTGATTCCAACTCTTGGCTATTGTAAACAGAACTGCAATAAATGTGGGAGTACAGGTATCCCTTCCACATGATGATTTCCATCCCTTTGGGTATAAACCCAGCAGTGGGATGGCTGGGTCATATGAAAGTTCTATCCGTAGTTGTTTGAGGAACCTCCATACCGTTTTCTGTAATGGCTGCACCATTTTACAGTCTCACCAACAGTGTAGGAGGGTTCCCTTTTCTCCACATCTTTGCCAGAATTTCCATCCCTTTGGGTATAAACCCAGCAGTGGGATGGCTGGGTCATATGAAAGTTCTATCTGTAGTTGTTTGAGGAAACTCCATACCGTTTTCTGTAATGGCTGCACCATTTTACAGTCTCACCAACAGTGTAGGAGGGTTCCCCTTTCTCCACATCTTTGCCAGCATTTGTTATTCTCAGTCTTTTGGATATTAGCCAGCCTAACTTTTTAATCAAAGAGAAAAGAATATTACAGGTAGTAATCAGGCAGGAGGCTTCTATATTTCACCCAAACTCACAGTCTGTGGGGGACCCTCCCATTACAGCCACAGGAAGAAGCTGATGCTCACTAGAGTCTGCAGAAGGCCTGTTTTTAAACAGTGAGAGTGGGGCCCAGCACTTCAGCAAGAATATTAATGTGTACACATGAGGACCAGAAACAAGTAGCTCAAGAAATGCTGATGACGGCAGTGCCATACGTTCAAGCCCAATTTTCATCATTTATGGACACCGAGACTCAACATTCTTAACCATTAGCCGGTTAGTCCTAAGAGGTGAAAGCAACAGCTGCAGCTGGGTATCATGGGTCCCCATAGGTCGCAGGACAGAGAGGAAGAAGGGGAGGCAGAGGCATGTGTGCACCCACCACATGGCAGCCAGAACACTCCTTTAAAAGCATAAATCAGATTTCATCACTCCCTTGATCTAACGTTTCCCATGACTTCTCAGTGTAAACAGAGTTAAATGCAGATTCCATAACCATGACCCATGTACAAAGACCCCCAAGTTCATGGCCTTCCCTCCCTGCTCCACACATGCCTCTTTCTCCTTCCACTCCTGTGCTCCAAGCCCCCTGGCATTTCTGAGCTTTCAACATGCCAAGCATATGCCCACCCAGGGCCTGGACTCCAGCTCATCCTTCTGCTTGTAGTATTTTGCCCAAAGGGCTGCCTGCATCTCAAATCAAATGCCAGTCCTCAGCACAGCCTTCCTTAACCACCCTGGCAGTCACATAACCATGTCATTCTACTTTATACTCTTAATAGCACCTATTAGTACCTGAAAGTATCTCAGTAGTATTTATCTGTCTCTTCCCCTGAAGCAGTGGTTCTGAATCACAGATGGTGATTTTGCCCCCACGTGATATTTGGCAATGACCAAAGACATTTTTTATTGTCTGAACTGCAGAGGGAGGGGTAAGATGAAGGAGGATCACTGGTATCCAGTAGGCAGAGGCTAATGCTGTTAAACATCTTACAGTGCACAGAACAGTCCCCCACAACAAAGAATTATCCAGCTGAAAATGTCAGCAGCGCCATGTTTGAGGCACCCTGGAACGGAATGTAAGATCCTTGGGGCTGACACTGTGCTATTAACTGTTGTGTCCACTAGTAGATGCTCAATGACATGTGTTAACTTACTTGCTAAGTGACTCTTGTTCCAAGGTTTCCCCAATGCACCAGTGAAGACTGTCTGGTGTCTTCACTAGAACATCCTAGATCAATATCTGTATATTATTTGCAGTACATACTTGTGTATAATATTCATATCCATTTATGTTTATGTATCTCCACATCAGATATGACTACAAATACAGCTTGCCACACTGTATTACTGGTGAGTCTCAAATAATCCCTTTGATGTCATTATGAATTCAGAAGTTCAAAGACTACCGTTTGGTAAGCAGATCCTCAACAGGGAATACAGAACTGATGTTTGCATCTGATAACCTCATGCCCTAGGTAAAGATTCATCCTTATAAAATGGTAAACCAACAGGGATTATTCCAGTCTGGGTGGGCCCCACATTACAAATGGGCTTAGTGAGACCAGGTGTGGTAGATTTGTATCACATCAACCTGGCTAAGCAGGAACTAGGTTTCCAAGACTCCCCTGTTCTGCACAGTCTGGTAGCATGAACCCCAAGAGGCATTCCACATGAGATTTGAAAGAAGGAACTGAGGCAGCAACTGCAGCCTTTGGCAGGTGAAAGTTGGTTCAGGGCACCAGGGGCTGTTGCAGCTCTTGTGTGTTATTGTTCATCTGCTGGCTCACCGGCAGGTTGTCAGGGCAGCAGACAGGCCTGTGCAGCCCTTTCTAGGTCTCCTTCTTCCCCTCCTCTGACTCCTGGCCATGTGTATGCTTAGCTCTGTGATGAAGGGCAGTCAGCTTCTCCTGAGGTCACCCCGTCATGGAAGGTGCTGGAAGGCAGTGAGAGCCCAGTGTGAGTTCCAGTCCATCCTCACGAATCGCAGCTTATCCTTTTAGGTTCTTGTTCATCTTTGCTTCCCCTGCTTCCTGTCCATCTTTTCTTCTCAGCTGTCCATCTTGCTGACCCCAGGCTCCAGCATCAGACACAGATGCAGCAATTTTCCATCGACTGCTTAACCACAGCCCACAACAGCACAAGTCAAATCCAGATACTAAATCCTGTAAAATAATCCCAGTGGTTCTGCTTCTCTGATCAAACCCAGACTGAGACACTAGTGTTGATGATTTGGCAGCCTTCCCACATCCTTCCATATTCTGAGACACATAACTGAGATCCAGGTAGATGGAATCTTAGAAGAAAATGGATTTTACCATGACGATACACTCAACTTTGACTCCAGATAATTAGAAAATGACCTGTTAAATCATATAGTGGTCATACTTACATAGTACCTAAGGTTGTGACTCTTTCCACCTTTTTAAATATTGTTGAAATGTATTTAAACTAAGTAGACTGGATGTGTGGTTTTTTCATATCCCCTGATGATTTTCTTGTTTCCCTTTGTAATAATCATTTGTCCCACAAGGTAATTAGCCTCCCTCTCAGGCATTTGGTGAAAAGCCCTTGGATCATTTGGCATTTCTGACTTGTGATGTTTAATAACTGTCATCCAAGTAATTAAACTTACTGGGAAAAACAGCCTTAAGTAATATGGGGAGGTTCTGTCTGCCCCATTCCTCTAGAATTAATTCTTATTTTGCGATTATAATTCTGTGCATTTAAATATTTTGCATTTGTGTTTATAAACTCCTCACAGAGTCCAATTCAATAAATATTCTGCTGGGTAACTCCTGTACCATTTTTTCAATGTTGAGATCCAGAAATGCTGGCATGTTGTGTTCTTGGGCAGATTTTGCATTGTTTGGCCTCTTATCCATTTTGCTTGAACCACATGACAAAGAAGACAGAATTAAATGACCTTAGCAGAATCTGACAGTTTATGAAAGCTAATTAGCTTGGGTAGAGTCAGAAGGTATAAAGTACCCAAGGTTTTGGCAACTGGCCCAGGAATGGCTTTCAGCAGGGAAAGGCTTAGAGCTCAGAGGTGCAGTGACACAGAGATGGTGGCAAGGAGAAACTGATCTATAGGCCAACCTAATACAAGTGTCAGGGGATGGCAGTGACAGGAGGGAGAAGGAAAAGCACCAAATAAACAAGGACAGAAGCCAACCAGGTTTTGTGTTGTGCATCTCTCTTTCTCTCTCTTGTACTTAGGTGCATATGCACGCACATGCACACAGACACACAGACACACACACACACATACACACACAGACACACACACACAGAGTTATATATCTACTTGAGTTAAGGCATAAAAGGATGAGGACACTGACCACAACTCAAGCTGGCAGCCGCTCACAGGCAACATCCCTGAGAGCTGATGATCTCTGATACAAGTCTCTTGTTCTTTACACTACAATAGCCACCTCTTATAGATCCTATGGGTACATGTGGCTTGAAGGATTTAATTGCTTTCCAATTTAGACAGGGCAGTGATATTACAATTTTTTTTGAAGAGTTGTGATGGATCACATTATTGGCCCCAATTCTTCACCCCTCTCTGCATCCACACCTTGCATGGCCTCATTATGAGCAGTGTACTTCCCCACCCCTTGACTTTGGGCTTGACCATGTGACTTGCTTTGAAGGGACAGTATACTGGTTCAAGCCTAAGCCTGAAAGCAGACGTGAAGAGCATGCCCTGGTTAGGCCACTGTCCAGGGAAGATGAGAGGCCTGTGGGGCAGAGCCACCCCAGTTGCCCCACTGCTGCAACCTGCAGCACAGCAGCCCAGCAGAGCCCAGCCCAACCCCAGCCCAACCCCTGCACCCCTACATATGCCTGGGCAATAACAATTGACTAAGTTTTTGTAGCAGTTTGTTACACATCAATAGCAAACTGTAAGAGTGCCAGACCCTCTTATAAAACAAAACCACATGTGGAACCCTATAAGTCAATCAGATAAAAGCAGAGCTGCTCCAGTTGAAGCAGGAAGTAGGTCCTTGAGCCCCCTAGTCTCAGTAGTTTCTGGGGCACCTCCACACCCCACAGTTTGAAAGTTATTACTCTAACAGAAAGTGTACTAGATCAAGAAACAGAACTCGTGAATCCGAATGCACTTTGTCTCATTGAACCCCTCGGAGAGTCAGTTCCTTCCCATATGAGGGAAAAGAGAATAATAATAGTCAACTCACTTCTGAGGTAGATCAAATAAGAATACGTGTAAACATACGAGGGTACTTCAAAGAGTTCATGGAAAGATTCATATTATCTTTCAATTCTATTTTTCTATGAACTTTTTGAAGTACCCTCATATGGGATGCACTAATACAAGTTCATCCTCACGGTGTGAGGACTTGCCAGAACCACTGACCTCACCATAACCTAAGCAAGAAGGGGTATGTATGTGCGTGTGTGTTGGGGGCTTAACAGAGGATAGAGCTGGTAGTTTTCAACAGTCCCTCCCAAGCTCCCCACTAAGTTCAAATGAAAAATGGGACAACACCTAAGAGAATTCTTTTCTGCAATTCATTCAGGGGAATGATAACTCACACATTTTTTAAAAGTCTGCTTATCCCTTTGTGTGTGTTATGCTCAAGGTCACAACAAATGATCTACAGAATTTTGGCCTGGGTGAAGCAAGAGAGAGCCACCTGCAGATGGCAGGGCGCCAGTCTCAGATGTCCAAGGCTGTTTGTGCCAGCAGGCACTAAAGCAGAGCAGACAAGACCAGAATCACACCAATCTGGATTAGAGTTGGAGCTGTTCACTAGCTGTGCAGTCTAGCTGGCAAGTCAGTTAGCTTCTGGAACCCTCAATTTCCTCATCTAAAAGGGGTGATGATATTACCTATGCACAGGACTGTTTGAAGGATTGGCTGAAATCATGTCTATAAAACAATTAGTACAGTTTCTAAGGACCCAACCATTACTATTGTAATTATCATTGGGTGATCGACTATTTCATGCCTATTATTCTGCCCAAAAAGGACCATTATGATTTCTTATTTTTTATATTTATTTTT
>NW_007743262.1:2000-3570 GCF_000696425.1 Galeopterus variegatus | reverse complement strand
GGTTTATAGTTCTCGTTATAGAGATTTTTCACATCCTTAGTTAGTTCAATTCCTAAGTATGGACCATTATGATTTCTATGACATGATAATCTTTTTAATTAAGATCCTCAGCTTTCAAGACTGAGGAATGAGGCTTATATTCCTGCATCTCTGCTACTCAGAAGCCTTGTGACCTTGAGCATAGTGTTGAATTTCTTAACCCCTGGAGTAGAAGCCAGATCCCTGCCCTTGAAGACTTGACAGCCTAGTAGGGAGCACACATCAAAACAGATTATGACAGCAATCACCAATGAGTTTTGCATTTGAAGGAAATGAAAACATAAGTGCCAAGGGAGCAAAGACAGGGACTGACTAACTACCAAGGTGCACGTTGCAGGGTGGAGGTGTCCTGCTGAGAGCCTCCTGGCCCATCTGCAGCTGACAGTGCAAGTGCTCCTTGCCAATCAACATGGCAAATGCCATCACATGCCCAGTGTGACGAGGACCGATAAACCTCATACGTTTTACAGCAGTATTTCTCTAAGACCCAGAGCCCTGCCAGTGGATTGTGGCCTCTCAGGGGGATTATGCCAAAGAGCCAAGCAGCTCTGTAGCCAAAGAGGAGGCTAAAACTGAGACATTGGCAGGAGAGAGCAACTTATCCAGCTCATTGAACATTTTCAGTTAAGAAACATCCTGGACCTGGATTAACCAGTTGCCAATTTTTACAGGCATGTGATGATTTAAGCAAATGGTCTGAATGCTCCTCTGAGGTCCCTTTCTGAGTCCACACTGAGTGGCTGTAGGAAGCTGCTCGAGTTACTACCACCCTGAGAACACGGCTGCCCACAGACATGCAAAGGTGGTCCAGACCAGGTCTTCTTCATCTGTGGACATGGTCACCTCTGACAGGAAAAGGCATTTTATCAAAACTGTTAGGTTTGATGTGGATAAAATCCAATGGCAATCAAGATTTTTGATGTCCTACTCTGCTCTAGAAATTTAACCAGGCCTTTTAACATGTCTATATGTGGCTTCATTGTTCAAATTGTATTCTGAAGACATAAATGTGGACCAAGTATACAACCCATTCTGTCTCCCCATTTGAGATTCTATTAGATTTGTAATTTGTAAGTGGAAGTTATGTAGAAACGCTGTGGAGCTACTGAGAGGCGTGCTCGTTTGGCGTTAGTTACCACTTCCCTCCCATACGGAATAGCCATTCACCAGTTAAATTTGCCTCTGAGTGTCCTGCAAGGACAACAGCAAGAACATCTGTCCACTCCCGAGATGGCATCTGTGGCACTCTGGTGCCTTTTTCTGTGGAAGGAGGAGGGTTGAATGTAATTTATTTTAGCTAAAAGAATCGATTTCCTTTTACAGTAACTGTAGGGGGGAATATGTTACTCTGTGAAAGCAGGAGGGGGCAGAGGGACGCAGGCTGGAAGGAAGAGGGGGGTTGACCATCGTCGATCCAAGCCTTCCTCTTGGAGAGCTCAGGGTGGTAGGAAGAGAGTAGAAGGAAAGATTAGGAAGAGACCTGAAGGTCACGCAGAGGAGTTTAGATTGGATTTTGGGAACAAGGGGAAGA
>NW_007743262.1:0-1455 GCF_000696425.1 Galeopterus variegatus | reverse complement strand
AGGAAGAGACCTGAAGGTCACGCAGAGGAGTTTAGATTGGATTTTGGGAACAAGGGGAAGATACCAGTGGATTCTGGGCAGGAAAACAACCTCGCAAAAGAAGAGTTTTAGGGCCTGAGTTGGTTAGTGGGTGCAATGGGTTTGAGAAGGATAAGGACGAGGCAAGGAGCAAGTGAGGAGGCTGCTGGACATGACTAAACCCGAGAAAAGATGAAGGCCTGGCTCAGTTTCTTCATCAGCAAAGTGTGGGCCATGCCCCTACCCCCAGCCTCACATGGTCATTGTGACAATTATCTGACCAATGGATATAAAGGTTCAAACAAAAATTAATTTTTCCTAAACATTTCTGGTTTTAGTTATTGCTCATAATCACAACTATAGTTAGTTACAGCTCTCCATACCAAAGCAACAGGTTGTAAAGTCTTCATGTAGAAATTTTACACAGAAGACAGCACAAAAATGTACATGTTGGCATGAGTAAAGAAGGTAAACTGGATTTACACTCTGATGCTTGATAAGCTAATTGCTAAGTAGGGAGGTGGAGTAGGAAAGAAATAAGGCAGGAAAACAGAAGTGGCTGCCTCCTTCCTACAAGACCCATTAGACAGGGTAGACTCCGTGCCAAGATAGTCATTCAGGATACTTCTCTCTCTCTCTCTTTCTCTCTCTGTGTGTGTGTGTGTGTGTGTGTGTGTGTGTGTGTTGGGGCAGAGAGGGCAAGGGTATACACAAACCATGGTTCCCACAGAAATGAGAAAAAAAGTATTATTTGCTGCACAGAACACTTCAAAAATAAAAGAAGAAAGTGTCTCTTACTGTAGATCCGCAGTTTATTACCAGCAACGTACTTTTGGGCCATGTACTCTAAGCTGTATAAGTCTCCTCGTGTGTGAACTAGAATGATGATAATACTTAGCCAGTTGGTGAGGATTAAATAAAAGCATGTTTGCAAAGCAGCCAGTGATATCTGGAATACAGCAAGTCACTTGGTGAGCGGTGAGAGCTATGTGAGCCTGAACAAAAAAAACGCTGCAGTGAAAGCTGCACGACTGATTTTTTAAGAAAGAAGAATTCACAATATTCTTCAAAACATGGTATGCACTCCCTGTCAGGAAGTTTTCTTTTTTGGCTAACAAATTGATCCTCTTGATACTTAGTGATGAGAAGGAATATTGGGGTGGAAGGAATCTTGGTCTGGAAGTCACAGATATCCAGGCCTGTAGTCTAATTCTCAAAGTCCCTATGTGGTACTGGGAAAGCCACTGTACTTTGTACACTGTACCTCTCACTGTTCTTTGCCGCATCTCAGGTCCTCTGTGTGTAACGTTGGTAAACAGTATCATTGCATGGTAGTCCAGGCAGGCAAGGGTTGGCATATTTTTAAAGCACTGAAGACAGCATCCGTCCATTGAAAGCAACTATGTAGGGCCGGCCCGGTGGCGCACTGCTACAGTG
>NW_007743261.1:0-19408 GCF_000696425.1 Galeopterus variegatus | reverse complement strand
ACGCGCCCGCCCGGGCGGGCGCGCCGCCGCGCTTCCCAAGCGGCGCACTATCCAGTGCGCCACCGGGCCGGCCCCATGTCCCAGACTTTTAAAAATTTTTTGGTTGGGGGAAAGGAGGGCAACAAATCTAGGGGCCACCAACCTTGTTTTTTCTGAGTGGCTGAAAGAAACTGAATGAGAGAGCTAAGTTCCTCCTTGCCCATGAGTTCAGGTTGCTTGTGTGGGGTCTGCTCTCCTGCAGTGGGGCGCCCTCCCTCCTACCCTGTCCACAGCCAGGACTAAAGGGCAGCTCTGATGCTCCTCAGTGCTGGTCCCAGGGCTGCAGGCACAACCACAGAGGAGGAGCCTCCCTTCACCCTCACCGGTCCAGGGCTCCGCGTTCAAGTCCTCTGCTAGGAGAGAGTTAAGGGCTTGGGTTTAATTTGCCCGTTAATCACAGTTAAAAGAAGTAATGAGCGTCTCCCCAAAGCCTGGGTGTTTCTCTGCAGATTAAGCAGCAATTTGCATAGCCCCTTTATTCATTCCCACCTTCCCCTGTGGGGCGGCTTGTCCTTTCAGACACAGCCAAGCGCAGCGGTGGCGGGAGCATTTGACAAATGGCTTTGCCATGTGCGTGGTTTGGGCGAGAGGGAGGGAGGGGGACGCTGGGAGGGAGAGGGCAGCTCCCGACAGTAATGGATAGCTGGGGCGTTAAATAGTGCAGAACTTTTTATTAGACACACAGGAGAAGTTTAAATATTCAAACTGGTTTTCTTTGAAGCCTGGGGAATGAGAGGAGGATTGCAGGCTGGCTAAGGAAGAGTTTACTCAGGGCCAATTTACTCAGAGAGGCCCTGCCCATCACCAGAGAGGAAGGGCATCTGGAGGACACAGGCAGGGTCAGTCAGCTGGTACCCCTGGGCTCCGCAACCCTGCAGCAGACTTCACGCACTCCTGCTGGGCTGTGGCTCTGCCAGGCAGGACCACCAGCCTGGAAACAGCTCCTTGGGGCCTGATAACTCAGGGTGCATATGGGCAACCTTCAGTAAACGGGGGCTGAGGCCCTAGCTTGGTAGCAAACCGGAAGTGATGACATCTCCAAGAGGACAGGACGACAGCCCTCTCCCTACCTCTCCAGACATGCCCTCGACCAAACAGGGCAAGGAGGAGAGATGAGGCCCAGAAGATTCTCAGAGAAGGTGCTGTCCTTGGACAACCAGGAGAGGGATTTTAGTCAAACCATCAGTCCAATTCAAAAGCCAACTAAACCCCAATTTTCTTCCCAAACTTCTAGTGCTTTGTGGGACTCTTCCTTTTTGCTAACTTGAGAACCACATGATCATAATATTTCAGAGGTCGAAGTCATTTTAGAGATTAAGACAAAGTTCAGAGAAGTTAAGTTTGAGACTCCAAGGTGACCCAAAAGTAAGCAAGACATGCTCCTGCCCTCAGGAAGCCCAGTTTGGGGCACTATTGAATGGCGTTAAGATGCACCCAGTAGGACTTCCCTGCGGGGATGCTGCAGGGGGAGCTGGAAATGGCCACAGGGAAGAGTCTGGGCCTCTTCCGGGCTGGGAGGCTCAGAGGGAGCCAAGAAAAAGGTTGGGCTTTGGGGACATATGTGGGTTTGGCATCTTGGGTGGGTAGCCCAGGCTGGAAAGGCAGGCAGCTGGGCAATTATCAAGGGCTGGCCTGCTACACTAGGAATCTGGGGAGTTAAAGAAGCATGAGAGTTTCTGAGCAGGGAAATAATTAGGGGAAAAAGGTCCCTAGCCTTTTCAGTAAGGGTGGGTTAGAGAGGAGAGCTGGCAGACACTGGGAGAGTACCACTGGGGCACAGAGAGACAGGAAATATCGGAGAGAGATGGAGTGTAGCTGGGATGATAATGGGTTTGATTTGGGGCAGGCTGGAACATTGGGGACACATGGGGCCAGGATGGAAAACAAATTTCAACCCTCAGTCCAGGGTACTTCCACCCCGCTGCCCTCGCATGACTCACGTCTGAGTCTTCCTGTGCCGGGCATCATTCTCAGTGCTGCAAGGCTCACCACCACTAAGCTGCCCACCTTCACTTACAGGTGAGGAAAAGGAGGCACAGAGAGGACCAGTGACTTGCCCAAGATCACACGGGCAATAAGAACAGAGGCAGGATTTGTACCGGGCAGTCCAGATCTCAAGAATGTGCTGACAACCACCAGCCTGTTTGTCTTCCTGTTTCTCTTACTAGACTTTGTATGTGCACATATAGAAGGGTGGGGAAAGGAGAACAAACAAGTGACAATTAAAAGACAACATAAACATTAGTAACAGGACAGGTAGCAGTGTATGAAGAGGCAGAGAAGAGCCACAGGACTTGGATTTCTAAGGGAGAAAGTACAAGCAACATCTGGGAATTAATGAGGGAGTACAGGGGGTTACATGTGAGCGAGCAGGACTCTCCAACCCCAATCCTAGTTAGTTCCTGGTCCTGAAGGTCTGGTTGTGCTTTTCTTTTGTCCTTAGCTCCAGGCCAGTTCTCTGGAGCAGGGAGTTCTCTAGCCAGGTGAGATGTTTGTTCTGAATAATGCAAATTGTTCCCTGCCCCGAACGGGCAGTGGGAAACGAGTTCTAGATATGTGAGACTCCGGGCCGGCCTGTGGCTCACTCGGGAGAGTGCGGTGCTGATAACACCAAGGCCATGGGTTTGGATCCCACATAGGGATGGCCCGTTCGCTCACTGGCTGAGCGTGGTGCTGACAACACCAAGTCAAGGGTTAAGATCCCCTTACCAGTCATCTTTTTTAAAAAAAAAAAAAAAAAGATAGATATGTGAGACTCCGCATGTCTCTGGCCAGCCCTTTGTGGGCCACAGGGCTGGACTGCCAGAACCCAGATGAACTATCATAGGACTCTGCTGAGACCACATGCATGGTCAGCCACCGCAGGCTGCAGAGCAAAGGGATCCTACTTTTGTGGATTGTAAAGAGAACCACACTCTGAGAGGACACAGTAGATTTATGCAGGAAGAAAGCTTCATTTGGGCAGAGAAACTGTGACAGGGGCTGGGGCAGTGGCTGGATTTAGCAGGGTGAGGGGGTTTAGAAAGGCAACTCACCGCTTCCTCATCTGAAGCAGGGTGACTAGTCTTTGCTAAATAGTGAGAGGTGTCGCCTTAAATCCTCTCTGGAAGGAGATGGGCACAAGTCAACATAAAAGTACAGTAAACAAATTGGTAAACAAATGCTCCTTGCCTTACAGTGGGGCTATGTTAACAATTAACAGTTAAGTTGAAACTATTGTTAAGTCAAAAATGCATTTAATACACCTAACCTACTGAAATCATAGTTTAGCCTGGCCTACTTTAAGTGTGCTCAGAACACTTAACATTAGCCTTCATCTAACACAAGCCTATTTTATAATAAAATGCTGAATATCTCATGTAATTTATCAAATACTGTACTGAAACTGAAAAACAGCATGATTATATGGTACTTGAAGTGTGGTTTCCACTGAATGTAAATCGCCATCTGCACCATTGCAAAGTTGGAAAATCATGTCAAACCATCGGAAGCTGGGGTCCGTCTGTAAAATTCGTGTCAGACTAACGACTCTGAGGTTGTAATATTGGCCTACCGCCTCTCTCTCTGCCTGAACTTCCTGCACATTCCTGAAGTCCTGACTGCTCAGAACTTGGTCTTCAAGCTCCTCACCTCTCTCTTCAGAGAAGGCAGGTTAGGCCAGGATGGAGACTCCTTATCACTGTCCCCCCCGAACATAAGAGCTGGGACTTTTCCAGCGAGTGCTTCCTCTGGCCCAGGCACAGTTCTAAGAGCTCTATACATCTTAACTCATGACCTGCTTATAGTTGCCTCTGAAGCAGTTCTGAGAAAAACAAGCAGGAAGCCAAATGCAACCACAGTGAAGCTAAGGGAAACTGGAAGCAGACCTGAGACATACAGAGCTGCCCTTGCCTGGCGTACTAGCCGGGCAGGCACCGCCAGTGTCTTCACGTGGCCAGGAGCGGGGGACTAGGCTTTTACAAAACTTTATCTCAGGGGTTGGCCCGTGGCTCACTCGGTAGAGTGCGGTGCTGGTAACACCAAGGCCCCGGGTTCGGATCCCATATAGGGATGGCCGGTTCGCTCACTGGGTGAGCGTGGTGCTGACAACACCAAGCCAAGGGTTAAGATCCCCTTACCGGTCATCTTTTAAAAAGAAAAAAAAAAAAAAACTTTATCTCAGCCTAAGGGTCAGAGTGGGCCTTCATTTCACCAGATAAGCAGGAAAGTGGAATCCTTCTGAGCAAGAACAGTCCCCTAATCCATTGCTTATCAAGGTGGCCAAAATCTGTTAAGAAAAACCCGTACTACCTAAGCCCACTTCCCTTCCTGCGAAAATGGCCAAACCTCAGCAGTACCACTTCCCCACACTGACCCTGGGCGGGGCAGGAGAGGCAAGTCAGGCGCTCATCTGCAAGCCCAGGAGCAAGAGCCTCTGAGGCCTGAGCCCAGCCTGCCATGGTCACATGATCCACTAGGCCTCTCCTAAAGCTTTGTTCCTGCAAGCTATGGATTCTGTAACAGCTGGTGACTGGGCAAGGGACATCAGAGTGGACAAGGGCAGCATGCCTCAGTGAGCTGATGGCTAGATGGCCAATGGAGACAGCAGTTGAACAGGTGGGGCCGGAGGTAGCCGGCATTCTCTGAGGGACAGGGACCAAAAGCAGCAAGCAGCTCCCCAGGCCAAGAGCCTCCGCAGCAGTGGAGGGCAGGACAAGCCCACCTGGGCTCTTTTCTGTCCTTCTATTCTAAGGACAGTTGCACCTCAACATTTGACACCAATATTTTTCCATTTTCAATTGGTGGACTTATTTCAGCCCCCGACACTCCCAAAAGGAGGTGACCAGGCAAAGATTGGGGGGAAGCGGTGGGTTGACATTAATTGATAGGAGTGGCTCCGAGCAGTTCATGCTGCCTTATCTCTCTCTCCTTTGGATAGCGTGTGTCCGCCAGAGTCCGCGGGGTCGGTGATTAATAGGGGCCATCACTCACTGTCCGGGACGGCTGAAAGGCAGCAGGGAGGGGGTGGCCCTCCCCAGAACTGAGATAACAAGCAGCAGGAATAATGAGTGGTGTCACTCCACTTTTCATTTTGATGGAAAGTCATTACGGGAGTCAACGCCAGCGACAAAGAGCCATGAATCAACTGCTCTGCTATGAAATTAAAATCGAATTGCTGGCCACCCCAACCCCTACCCTTCCTGGGAAATGGGGATGCGTAGGTAGCTTGGGAGAGGGGTGCTATCCCGGGGTGGGCTCTATCCAATCAGAGCAGGCAGTTATGGGCAGGAAGTGGACAGGCAGCTAGTGAAGGTGACAACTCCTGTCTCCACCTTGTTTATCAGACCCTTCCTCCCTAAACCGCATTTTCCCTCTGCCTGGAGGTAAGCTGTGATTAAAAGGAAAGTACGGATTTGCTGGCTCCAGCAAGGCGGCTGCTTGACTGCTCCCCCTGGGCTTCTGGCCTGAGGGGGGCAGCCTGGGCCTGGTTATGGAAAGGGGCCCAGCTGACACGGCCATCCCAGAGCCCCTTGCTAAACCATTTGCAGATATTAATCTGGGGCCCTCCTTGTGACCAGGAGCAAAGAGGGAAAGTCCTTAACCTGGAGCTCCACAGTGACAACCGATGGCCCAGGGAGTCTGCCTAGATCAAGAATCCCATGAAAACAGGGGCATAGCCTTAACTTCAGGCCCAGAGTAGCAGTATGAGTATAAGTACTATTGTTTATTATAGTCTTTTCCTCTTTTTTTAAGTCCAACTAGATGAACTAGAAGCAGCAGCTGTGGTTACAGGCAGACGGCCACATGGCCAATCAACACAGCTTCTGGAAAAGAGACCAGTAAGTGCCAAGGTCACAATCCAGGTGTTGGTTCCTTCCCGTGGCTTTCTGTCCTCCAGTCTGCCTGGTCTCTTGCTGGGAAGGGCCCAACAATATCATCCCTGGCTGTCCCACTTCAATCCCAGAGGCTGAGAAGACGTGGAGAGTGTCACAGAGAGGTTCCCATCAGGTTCACGGGGCGCCCGTTGTACCTCTTAGAGATGTCAGCTTCAATCTGAAAGACAGCGATAGCAAGTGGGAGGGAAGCAGAGAGGCGCAGGGTCCTCGCTCTGCAGAGACTGGGACCTCCCACCGGCAGGTTCCCCTTTCTCATCTTACCAGCTTCTGCAGCTCCCTTGTCTTCTCCAGCAACAGGTCTAACTTGGGCTCCAGAGCTGCCTGCTCCTGAAGCGCCTCCTGCTGCTTCTGCACCATCAGTTCTTTCTTCAGGGCCAGGAGCTGGGACTGCTTCAGCTTCTGCTGGAGGAATTCCGTCACTCGGTCCACATACCTGTGCAGGGCACTCAGGTGAGTGTTTGGTGTAGCTGTGCACCCTGAGCATTCCCATTCAACTGCTGGAAAAGGTGAAGCTTGGTAAACCAAATCCCTGATTGGCCTCTCACCTGCACATCCTTAAATCTTTTTTTTTTTTTGTATAAGGAATACGCACTCTGGTATGCAGATTCTGCCTGCATACTTCAAACCACCCCATCTTGACCCAAGAGAGCCCCCAGTAGAAGGTGATGTCCAGAGGCAGGGATGAAGTGTTAAGGGGTCCCAGAAGAGCTCAAGATGGCAGGGTCTGCATCAAGGGGAAAGCCAGACCTTGGGGAGGCCAAGATCATAAACAGGTGTTGCATTCGAAGATTGGTGAGCTGGCCAATCAGATCCTGTAGCACTGACACCATGGTAACCATCTTCCCTTTGGTCTGGCCCTGCAGGATGGCTGGAGCCAGCTGGAACTGGCTCACGGACAGGATGTCTGCCTCCTCACTCATCTCCACTGCCCTCTGGGACAAGAAGATCTCGAGCTGAGGACGGAAGAGGAATTGGTTCAGACTGATAAAAGAACGTCAGAAGCTAAGCCCTCAGACTGCTTGAAATGCAAGAACGAGAAGTGAGGGCTAGATTCTGGGTGAGGAGGCTTTTTCCTCCGAAAGCTTTTATTGCTAGAAACTCATTGACTACAACGTGAGAGCGCAGGGCAGCCACTCTTCAGCACCCCATTCCCATCTCAAGCCTACCAAGCTCTGGACCTCCATCATTCCTCCCCAGCCCGTGGAGCAGATAACTAAGAAAACAGAGACTCAAAGGGTTCTCTTTACTCCAGTGAGATACTGATTTTCTCTCCATGGGAGGAATGAGCTTCACAGACCAGGAATCCATGTTTGAGCTCTGGATTAAGAAAAGACTAGAAAGGGCCGGCCCGGTGGCGCACTGGAGAGTGCGCCGCTTGGGAGTGTGGTGGCGCTCCCGCCGAGGGTTGCGATCCCGTTACCGGTCAGTAAAAAAGACATAAAGGAAAAAAAAAAAAAAAAAAAGAAGAGACTAGAAAGAATAGGAGAACCAGCTACCTATCTTGTTAATCTTATTCTGCCATAAAAACTTGACACCCTTTGCCCTCCTCTCCTCTTGAGGCTAGGAGGTGTCTCCCTGAGCAGAAAGAGGAGGGAACTGAGTGAGGACTGAGAATCTTCAGCAGGCCAGTGGGAAGGGAACAGACCCAGAGATTAACAAAGACAGGCCCCCATCTTCCCAGTTCCATAACGAAGGTCCAAGAACATGGGCCCCTTACTCTGGGCTGCCCAGCACCTTAGCCACAGGGACCGTATTTAAACACAAATGAGATCACGCTGCTCTCAACCTGCTCAAAACCTCCAACAGCTTCCTGGTTCACTTGGAGTCAAACCAACGTTCAGACTCTCTCTCTGAGCCCTTCCACTCACCACCCCCTCCAAGCTCCTTCTGCTCAGCCACACTGGCCTCCTTGCTGCTGGTCAAACGTGCAAGGCACATGCCCACCTCGGGGCCTTTGCAGCTACTCCCTCAGCCCGGGAAGCCCTCCTGCCAGACATCTGCATGGTGCTCTCTGCACCACCTGCAGTCTGGACCTACTGGTCACCTTCCCTGACCACCAGATACAAAAGCATAGCCCCTCCCAGGAATCCTGTCTCCCTCCCCTGCTTTCTTTTGCTCCTTAGTATTTAGTACCACCTAACATACTGCATCTTTTACTTATTTATCTTGCTTCTTCTCTGCCTTCCCCACCACAATATAAGCTCCATGAGGTCAAGGACTTTGACTGTTTCATTCACTACTCAATCCCTGGTGCCTAAGATGCTGCCAGGTGCTTAGGAGGTACATGATAAATATTAATTGAATGAATGGGTGTATACTGATACGTGAGGCTCCTGTTCCAGAACATGGAACACATTCAGCACCATTCACACAACAGAAAGGGTCAATGTAGGTGTCTGGAGCGATGCCACCTGTGTTGGTATCAGGCCTCCCCCACATCTCCCAGAGATGACAGTACCTCCATGAGCTCATCAATGAACTGATTCCGAGTCTCAGGGTATTCAAGAAGTGTCAGAGCGTCTGAGCCCCTGGCAACACCTTCTGGAGCTGCCAGGAAGAGAGACAGAGAAGTGACATATCTGAGGACTAGAGAAGGAAAAGACCCTTAAGTTTGAGATGCCCTTGGTGGATTAATATGGACAGAGATAGTGTACTGAAGCCAAGTCCTGTCCCAACCCAGGGGGAAAGTTACCCTTTCCCATGTGTCTCAGCCTTAATCAGGCACTACTGCCAAGGCCCAGCCTGTGAAGAGGGACACAGAGCTGCGTTCAGAACAGCAGAAAGGCCAGTTTGGCTCTCAACTTGGTGGGCGGCAGGAGGTAAAGTTTCATCCTGCAATGCCCTCTAGTGGCTCACACTGCTACATCCTTTCTGCTGGTGGGAAGCGGGGGAAGGGGGTCAGGTCAGACTTCAGGGCCCACCGACCCCCCTGGAACCCTCCCACAGAAGAGCTGGCCCACATTTGATCTCTAAAAAGTTGAGAGTTTCTAGACTTAATTTCGAGAATTCTCCCTGTCCTCCTCCACTCACAGTCTCATCAAGATTTTGAGAAAGTTAAATGTGGGAGAAACCTAACTCAGTACTGCATTTTTTCTGTTTCTAGACATAGGGCCCTTGAGCACCTGACCTTTGCCAAGGCTGCAGGGGACAGTGCACTTACCCTGGGTTCCTGCTTCCAGCACTGTGATCTGCAAAGCAGCAGCATTGTCTCCCCAGTCTATCTCATCACCCCCTGGCTCCTAGATGGAAGAAGGACCCCAGCAATGTCGGGAGAAGTTCCCCGAGGCAAGGGAGCCGAAATAAACTCCAGCCCTTGGTAAGTTCAATGACTGCACACTCCAACTGCATTAAGGACATGCAGCCCTGATGCAGGTGACAAAGATGGCAGTGTGGGCCCATTTATGTTGCTGCCTCTTCCCTGCTTTGTAGAGTCACCACCTGCCTATATCACAACACCTTGCCTCACACACCAGCAGAAGGGAGGACAAAAGTCTGACATGTCACTTTTGAAACTCTGTCTCCTGGGACTACATCTGGTCTTAGAACTATGAACTTCAAGTGACACCTTTACAGACACAGACAACACTTTCCTTATGGCTGAAGCAGCAATCACAGAAGTCCTCAGAGAGACGGGCCAAGAGGGCATTCTAACCTTTGAGTCTGATTCCAGGGGGATGTGCCAGTCAATTGCAGCTACCTCAGCAGAGATGCCGGAGTCAGTACCCTCGGAAACCGCCTCTACCCCAAAGTCACCCCAGTCAATCTGGAAAGGGAAAAAGAGTGTCAGCTTGCAGAAGGTGGGTTAAAAAAAAAAGGGAGGCCCTGCCTTCCTGCAGGCCTCAGATGCTCCTGCAGGAAAGCACACATTCAAATGCAATGGCCTCCAAGCTCCCCACAAGAGATCCCATCTTCAGAGAGCTCATGTGACTGAGGGTTCCTAGTTCAAAACCAACCAGCTTGCTGAGCCTCTTCAGCACTCATCTATACACTGGTCTCAAAGTCAGAAAAATAAAGGAGTAGGGCCCAGAAGGGGCCCTTCCACCTATAGTCTTTCTCACAGAAAACCCCCTTCTTCCTTCTGGGATCTGAATTCAGGTCTTAGGGTTTGGGCTATGGTGGGAGAGGAGCAGCAGCTCTCACTCAGCCCCCAGTGTTTCTGCGGAGGGCGGCCCACACAAGTCACATGAGGCTTGTCTTACCGCATCTTCTTCCACCTGCTCAGGAGGCTCCTCAAGGTGTGGTCGCTCCACCACCAACGGCTCTGTCCCCGTCCTCCATTCATACACTGTTGAGTTTCCCCGCTTCTGCACGAATCGCAGCATCGGCAACACCTGCTCGGTGGGGCTTCAACAGGACACAAAACTGACTCCCCTGCTGAGCACTCCTGAAGCCAGCACTGGGCTTCAGCTTCGGCTACATGGTCAAGCGGGCAAGGCTCCCATGGGTTCAAGTGTGTAAAATAAAGCCCAAATGTTACATAGGAAAACACGAGTGGAGAATAGCGAAGGGTCACAGGAGAGGCACACCCTACCCCTGCTGGAGAGAAGCTGACGTCCTTTTTACCTTTCACATACAAACTCCACACAGGCCTGGTACAGGTCGATGGCTTCCCCCAGGCACTGAGCCCCTGTCCCAATCTCAACCAGTTGACTGGGCAGGTCCTTCACTAGGGCCAGCAGTTCTCTTCGGACATTGTCTCCCTAGAGAGGGTAGAAGAGGGGGGCTAAGACAGAAGTGGTAGGAACAGATTAAAGAAAACATCAAAAGACTGAAGACAGGCGAGAGAGACACTGGCCCAAGAGAGGTCCAAGCCGGCTGAGAAGGGAGTCTTGCCCAGCAGCACAGGATCAGGCCCAGGAAGGCAGACAGGGGCCCCCCACTCACCGTGATGCCGTACTGCTTGCAGGAGTGGTAAAACTGCTCCCGCATCGCAGCAGCCCCTGCCTGGCCCTCCTCCTCCTTGCGGCTGTATTCTTGCTGTAGCTGCTGGCACTTGGTGATCTGCTTCTTCAGTGAGGGTATCTCATAGTTGACGTTCCGAACCAGAAGGCTAGAGAGTTCCACTGGGAAGGGCCCAGGAAATTCACCCCAGGACACCCACACCCTAAGGCAGGCATGCCCCAGGGTTCACACCAATATACCCTTGTGAGGTGGCGAAGGGCATGGGGTTCCCCTTCCTAGCTGTGGAATCTAAGACAAGTATTTAACTTCTCTAACCCAACCCTCATCTATAAAGCAGGGACAATAATATTTACGTGAGGATGAACAGAGAATCCATACAGAACACCAAGCACAATTCCTTGCATTGAGTAGGTGCTTGGTAAATATTCGCTATTATGATTATACTATTCAAAAATACAACCCCAACTACCATCAGCCCTTTAGTTGCTCTCTCTTTGGCACCTGATATGGCCTCAGGATGACCCCTGCCTCTTCTGCCTGGTAGAATGGGGGTGCTGGGGGGTGGGGGCAGCATACTCCACGTAAACAAGAGGTGACTAGTGGAAGACCCACACCCACCAACTTGGTCAGGCACAGCAAACGCCCACCACCTGCCTGATCTTTCTCCTCCCTCCAGCACTCTGTGGAATTGATTTCCCACCTACAAACAGGCAGCATCTACACTCCAGCCTCTACCCACACATAGACCGTGTCTCCTATAAGCCTGATGTCTCAGATCTCTGGGCGCGGGCTTCCCTATGGATGCCAGGACTCCCCGAATGGGCCAGTTTACCTAAGTAGGTGTTGTCCTTCTCATACAGTGCTATGATCTCCTGCCAATCCTGAGCAGGAAGAAAAGGAGAAAGTAAGCCAGAAAAGCACTCACAGCCACATCCCAGCCCAGTCCCTGAATAGGGGAGGCTCTCTCAGTCTTCACATCAAATCAAATACACGCTCCATGTCCTTCAACTCCTAACCTCACTGGACCACCCACTTCATTTCAAGAAGGTGGCGCCAATGAGCAATCCCAAAGCAGTGGGTCTGAAAATTTAAACCTGGGGGCAGGATCTACTTTTGGCACAAACTACAGAGACAGAAATTTTAGGAAACATTCTGTGTAGGCATTTCCACCAGATCCTCAGAGAGTCCAGAGAGGCTCTGACCCACAGACTGGATGTCCCCAGCTGTACCTTACCGGCCCTCACTCCACACTTGCCTTCATCCGCTGTGAAGAGTACCGGCCAAAAATATTTTTCGTGGATGCCTCAGTGCCTTTGAGAAGGTCCACGATTCTTAGGCAGTGGAAGTAGTGAATGTCTGGAAAGCAAGGAAGAGCAAGGACTCTGAGAATTACAACACAGTTGTCCCTCACTCTCCATGGGGGATTGGTTCTGGGACCTCCCATGGATACCAAATCCATGGACACTCAAGTACCTGATATAAAATGGCATAGAATTTGCATATACCAACACACATCCTCCTGTATACTTTAAGCCATCTCTAGATTACTTATAACACCTAACACAATGCAAATGCAAATGCTATGTAAGTAGTGGCTATACTGAATTGTTTAGGGAATAATGACAAGAATAAAAACCAGTACATTTCAATAGAGATGCAATTTTTTGTTCGAATATTTTTGCTCTGCGGTTGGTTGAATCCATACGTGCAGAACCCATAGATACGGTACCTTCCTCACCTACTCTGGCCACTGCAGGGGTGTGACTCATGTATACTACACAGCCAGTAATTTTAGCATGGAGCTCTGACCTTCATCATTTTGTTTTGGAAGAAACCAGCATCTATACCCCAAATAAAAATCTTTCTTTCTCACTAGGGGTCAGCCCTGGTGGCTAAACAACAAGAGAGCAGTTCAGCTGATACATACTGCTCCAGGAGAGAGGGGATGGAGGGACATAGCCCTAAAGCACTCACAGGATCCAGAGAGCAGCTGGGCAATCTCTTCACTCTCTGGCATGTCCTGGATGGCAGCATTGATCTTCTCTCGGATTGTCAGCACCAGACTCTGCCATTTCAGGTTGCAATGCCTTCTGTCCACTAGCCAGTCTACAAGAGAAACACCCAAATCACAGCATTCCCACTCATGCCATCAACACTCCGTTACTCATTCAAGTGAAATACACTGAGATATGAGCTAAAGGTTACATCGGTTAAGGCACAGGGATCATGGGAAGATGGGAATAAAGGCAGGCCCGAAGAGATGCTTGGTGCTAAACAGACTCTGACAATCTGACTTCATCTGCAGTATGATTTTTATAGAGCAAGTGCCTCAACACAGAAATAAAGAAAAACTTTAAATTGGTCCTGACTTGAAAGTGCCACTTTTTTTTTCAAAGTGCCATTTCGACCATTCTAAATTCTCCATAATATTTTTGCTTCTTTGGGTAATTATATCTTTCTTTTTTTTTTTTTTAAAAAGATGACCGGTAAGGGGATCTTAACCCTTGACTTGGTGTCAGCACCACACTCACCCAGTGAGCAAACCGGCCATCCCTATATGGGATCCGAACCCGGGGCCTTGGTGTTATCAGCACCGCACTCTACCGAGTGAGCCACGGGCCGGCCCAATTATATCTTTCTTGCTGACAGAGGATGCTGTCCAGCTTCCACTTCCTCAGGCTGGGATTAACCATGACAATGGAAAATACAAGATGATTATGCCAAGTACTGAATGAATGAACAAATGCAAAGCCCCTAATACCAACAGCGTCCTAAGGACTAGATAACACTGGTCTACTTTTAACAGTAAGGTACCACCCTGCACATATGCATACCAGTGGCTGCCCTCTCAGAGACTGGGCCCACATTTGTGGCTTGAGAGCCATGCACGTTTCCTCAGTAGGAGAGAGCAAAGGACTAGGCTTTGTGGTTAGGTGGTTCTGGGTTCTAATTATCAGGTTTCTGGGGCAAGTCTCTCAACCTCTCTGTGCCTCAGTTTCCCATGGAAAATGGGCATAATATGACACTGAGTACAGAGGGGAATTAGGTAAAGCACTGAGTACTGTGCCTGGCACATGGCAAAGACTCAATAAATCTTAGTGATCTTCATTTTTATAATGTCAGCTGCCTACAACAGCACCTGGTATGGAGCAAACCATTAATGAATGGTTGTTGTTTTATTGGTCCTTTTCGTGACCAAGGACAAGCTCACACACCAAGAGTACACATGCGCTGAAGAGGTGGGACAATCTGAAGGGAAGTTAAAGAAGCTCCACTGGTGGCCACTGCATGGGATGGACTAAATGGCCCCATATAGTGGTGAATTCAGAACCTTGGCCCTTGTTAATAAATCTGCCAACTGGTCAAACATTGGGTCTCACAATAGTATCAGTTACACTCCCTCCGTTGTATTCCTCTCAATTTTTCAGAAAGAAAAATTCAGTCAATATCATAGAACCAGAACCAAAGGGCTGAGACAGCAAACAGCGTCTTAAGGACAAGACTGGCATCAAACCCATGAATCCAATGAGCATTTAAAAATGCTGGAAGGGTACAGCCGGCCCGTGGCTCACTCGGGAGAGTGCGGTGCTGATAACACCAAGACCACGGGTTCAGATCCTATATAGGGATGGCCGGTTTGCTCACTGGCTGAGCGTGGTGCTGACAACACCAAGCCAAGGGTTAAGATCCCCTTACCCATCATCTTTAAAAAAATAAAAAATAAAAATGCTGGAAGGGGCTGGTGGGTTAGCTCAGTTAGTTAGAGTGCAGCCTTATAATTCCAAGGTCATTGGTTCGGATCCTGGTACCCATTAGCCACAAAAAAAAAAAAAAAAAAAAAAAAAAGGAATAATAATAATTGTATCAACTATGTCATAATGAAAAATAATAAAATAAAAAAATAAATTAAAATGCCGGGAGCTGTGCATATGCCCTGGCACGGTCAGAATGAAGAGGCCCTTCTTTGGCTCTGAACTGGGGAGGAGGTCTGAAGACCAGATGCAGACAACCTGGAGAGGTCCTGGCCACTAAAAGAGCTTTTTTTCCAACTGGGTCTAATGTCCCTCTTCCTCCTAAAATCAAGGGGGAGATGGAATCTTTTAAAAAGAAAGGAGGGATAGTTTTTATTGGCATACTGCAAAAAGCATGCCCATTGAGCCGAACAGACTTAAAGTTCCACTTTCAGATCTGCCACTCAGTAGTTGACCATCTTTAAAGCAAGGCATCTATCCTTTGTGCCTGGATGATATCATATTATCAATGTTAAAGAAGAAAACGTAGGTTTTTCAAGTACAGACTCTGTACAAGTACATGGTTCCTTCCCGCTGCTCTCAGAAGCATGTCTGCCCACAGATGGGGCACAGAACAAGGCGAGTGGTCGGCGCCTCAACCCAGGCCTCCAGGTGTCAGAGCTCCCGGCTGTTGGTGACAGGGGCCGAAGAACAGGCCTCCCCCCCGACAGCCGGCTGCGTGAGTGCATCCCCTCCTACCGAGCAGCTTGCTGGTCTGGATGTCGATGGGCACGTGCTGATGGTCCTGGAAGGAGACACGGTGGGGAGGGGGGCGTGAGCGCGGGGAGGGGACGCGCCACTCGCGCGCTCATTTCACGGTCCCAACCGCCACCCTGCGGGGCCAGAACGACGGGTCTGGAGGGCCGCGCCCCGGAGTAAGGCCGGAGACGAGGGTCCCCAGCCGACCCCAGTTCCCCCAGCTCCTGTCCTCACACCTGCATCTTCCTCCACTTCCGCTTCCGGCTGGAGACCCGGGCCTGCCCCGCCCCGCCACCAATCCAGAGCCGGCGTGGCTGAGCCTCAGTTTAGACACAAACAGGCTTCCCTCGGCCACGTCGCCGCCTTCCGCAGAGCCAACAGGGGCGCAAGCTCCACCCCCTGGCTGCAAGCCCCGCCCACCAGAGACTCCGTATGGCTGAAGCTGAGCCGGGGGGCGGGGAAACAGAGGACAGCCAATGGGTGACGCGAGGTGGGCTCAGGGCCGGGAAGGGGCGGGGGCACTCGGAAAGGGCTGCAGCGTCGGCGCGATCGCGGCAGGCGGCGCCCGAGAGCCGGTCGGGGCCGCTTCCTCCCCGGGCTGGCGCGGAACTCTCCGCACGGATTAACGCCCCTGCAGGCAGGGTCCTAGCGCCGAGCTGGACGACGTATTCCAAGGCTGTCGAAAATGCCTTCTAATCTCTTTGCCTCACTTTGCCTTCTGTGACAGTTTGTAGGTCTCTTGTGGCACTTGTCACACTTTGCCTTCCCATTCAGTTATCTAATGAACATGGGTTGAGCACCTGCTTCGTGTTGGGCGATTAGGTAGGGGCGGGAGGAGGGTCGGGGAGGCATCCCAAAGGTAACACCTACCTTGAGTCTTAAAGGAAGAACTGCAGAAAGAGGGGTGACGTGGGAAAGGGTGTTCTGGGGGGGACTGCACACAGACAAAGCTTTAGCGACCACAAACAGTAAGACGGGTACAGGGGACAACAGACAGGCAGGACTGCCAAATTATGTTGCCAGTCCAGTGCAAAATGGAAATGCAGGCTCCCTTGTTAAAAAATTAAGAATTTCCAGACGGCACTGCGTGATCTCACTCCGATGAGGTCGGCCCTGCAGGCAGGCCAACCTCTATGCAGAAAACGGTTTGAGGCAGGGAGTGACCAGAGAGGAGGTGTAAAGGTGAAAGGGTCATATCAAAGGGAGCCTCATTAATGAATTTGAACTTCACCCTGCAGACAGAGAGGAACCACTGAAGGGTTTTAAGGACTTGAGGCTGGGAGGGACCTGCACAGATTGCCTGCAGGGAGGATGGATTCGTAGGAGATAAGAGTAGAGACAGTGAGATTGGAAGGAGGTTATGGCCTGACCTGGGACAGAAGATGTGGGGAGGAGAAAAGGGGCTGGGTTTGAGAGATGTTCAGGAGGAAAATTAACAGGACTTGGCAATTGATTGGCTGTGTGGGTGGGGGAGAGAGACACCAAGGATGACATCTAAGTGGTTGGGTGGGAGTGCCATCACCTGAGACAGGGATATAGGATGCTGAGCAGGTCTTGGGGAGGAGGGGATCTCAGCTTTGAACTTGTGGGGTTGGCAATGCTAGGAGATCCCAGGGTGGAAAGTGTGCAGAAGGCAATTGGGCCTATAATTTTGGGGTTCTGCAGAGTCATCGAGGCTGGAGATACAGTTTGGAGAGTCACAGGCTGGCTGATTTGTGGTCAGGGGGTGGCTGAAGCCAAGGAAGTCTTGAGATTGGCCAAGAAGTGGATAGAGTGAGGAAAGAGTGTGGGATAAAGACAGATTCCCAGGGATCTCACAGAGCTGGGTATGCTATTTCTAAATACTGCCCACACACACCTATCCCCTTCCCCTGTGCAGCACAGCACTTGGGGCTCAGTAAGTTTTTGACTGAACTACATGGTGTATTAGAGCAGCGGGAAGACCTAGATTCCTGCCTAGTGAGATCTTGGACCATTTCCATAATCTCTCTGATAGCCACAGCTTTCTCAATATGGAGATAACACCTATCCTATCTCAGGGTATTTTAAGGTTGAGAGCCTTAAATAAATAAACATACTAGATGTACATAACTCTTTTACAGTTTACAACATACTTCAGGTATATTTTCTCATGCTGTGTAAACTATATATACATGAACATTATATATAATTATTATTATAATTGAAAGCCTTCCCAAAAAATGGCTCATAGGGCAGAACTAAGAGCCTCTTCAGGGCTCTCTCGTGGGAATTTGGCTCCCATCTCAGAGTCCTGACTCAGGCTGTAGGAATTGCTTGGGCTCCCCCATGATTAAACAAACATTGACTGGCTCCAACTGTGTGCTCCGGGCTCTCTGGCACATCCCAAGAAGCAGGGCACTGTCATACCCTCAAGGTGTATCTCTTCCTTAAACCAACAGGCCGGGTAGAATAGGGTAGGGCAGGTCTGGAAGACCCAGCCCTAGTGAGTAGGTGGAAGCAGAGACCACCAGCACATCACCACCACCCGCAGCTCCCCAGGTGACTCACCTGGTAGAGCAGAAGAATAACAGTTCTGCCCAGCTGCTCACCGCAGGGAGGCTGCCCCAGAGCTAAAGAGCGTGGGTCTTGGGCAGCATTCTGCACTTTCCCAAGGCCACAGGGAACTTCAGGGCAGGTGGGCAGATAAGCACATGAATGGTCTGGCATCCAGGGCATTGACTCTGCCTGCAAAGGGGACAATTTGGTCATCGGGGTTCCCAGCATCTGAAAGGAGGCAGGGAGAGTATCCGGGAGGCTTCTTATCATGAATCTCTTAACTCTCTACTGATTTAGCAGGTGGGATACTGGGGGAGGGGCAGCACAGGTAAGAAAAGACACAGCCAGGGCCGTGTCAGCGCTGGACCAGGAAGCACAGGGCCCGAGGTGCTGTGTGTGCAGGCTGCCTCGCCATCTTTGTTGTTGTTGTTGTAAGCTTGCTTATTAAGTGATAACCTTGTGCCACGTGCCAGTGTAGATCTCAATGTTTTACAAGCCGTATCTAATTTGATCCTTCTAATAGTCTCATAATGTGAGTACTATTATTAGCTAGACTTTAAAGGCAAGGGAGCCAAGATCATACAGTCGGTGGTTGGTGGGGCAGGGATTCAAACCCAGGCTTGTCTGGCTCCCTAGCCTGCATTCCTGTCCTCTGTGTGATGTGCCTTCGTTGCTCCTACACCCCCGCCTGCCCCATCCACTTGGCCATAACAGCCCCAAGTCTCTTCCTCCCTCAGTATTCGGCCTGATTCCCACTTTCTCCTCAGTTGCTGTGCCAGGCAGTTGGACTCCCACCCCTGCAGGCCCTGCCCCTTTCAAAAGTTCTCTCTTACCACACCCCACTCTGGGTGAGAGTGCCCAGTATTTATCCTCCTGCAATATCCATTAAAAAAAAGGCTGACCCTTGACATTCAAATAATCCATTTCTTTTATTCACCATATGTTTATTACTTTATGGTCTGTGTGTCTGCTCGCAGCCACACTGATTGGGATGAGAGGGTGTGCATGCCCATGTGTGGTGTATCTGCCTGCTGGGCTGGAAGCCCTGGACACGTAGCAACCTTGCCTGGGCCTCTTGCTGTTTGGAGTCTAATCTCTGTGTTGTTTTTTTCAATCTGTTTCCCCCACTAGTCTGTGAGCATCTTGTGGGTAGGGAGTACAGACTTGTTGATCGCTGTAACCCCAGCCCCTGGCATTGTGTGTCAGGTGCTTAATGGGTGCTTGGAAAGGAAGGAAAGAAAGAAGGTGCGGCCATGTGCAGGAAGGTATTTAATGATGGTGGTGGTCAGGATGAGTGGGGACCGTTATCGGTTAGTCTGGGGGGACGGATGCGAGGTTCCCAGCTTCTTTCCTCGGCCCTCCCTTTACGGCTCAGGACTTGGCGTCAACCCCCCTGAGCCTCTTGGGAGTTGGGGGAGGAAATCAGGGAGAAGAGATTAGGGCTGGGTCAGCTTCTTGAGTTAAGCACAAGCCAATGAAGACCTATGCAGGATTAGCCGGCTGGGTCACGGTAGATTTCTTTACAAATATAAATGCATTTATATATATTTTTTAGTCTGTAGGCACTAGAAAGTCAACTCTCAC
>NW_007743260.1:17792-19410 GCF_000696425.1 Galeopterus variegatus | reverse complement strand
AGTGTGTATATGTGTGTTTGTGTGTGTGTCGTGTGCATGTATGTGTTGTGTATATGTATGTGTTGTGTATGTGTGTTTGTGTGCATGTGTGTTGTGTGCATGTATGTGTTGTGTGTATGTGTGTGGGGTGTGTGTGTATGTGGCATGTATGTGTGGTGCATGTGTGTGTATGTGGTGTTTGCATATGTGTGGTGCATGTGTATGTGTGTGTGCATGCATATTTATGTGTGTGTGGTGTGTGTATGTGTGTGTGAGTGTGTGTGTGGTGTGTTCTGCAGCTTCTTGCTCAAAGTTCCTTGTTTCCTTCTGTGTTCATGTTTCTCGAGACTTTATCTGTTGGAATTCTTTGAGACTTGTGTGAAGTTGGGCTCCTTTTGAGAGTATATGAGATTTCTTCTACTAGTTGCCTGGGGCATGACCAACTGGGGCCACTTTGAGTTAAACTGTCTGTGAATTCAGGACACAAAGGTGGTGTGTATGAGCTGAAAACCCGTATGAGTGCGGGTTGTAGTTACGCGTTCTCAACATGGGCATGTTCCCTACTCCCTTCCTTTTCTGAGTTGATTTCCCACTTACCCTTCTCCTTAGGCTGTAGACATTATGGGCCTCACTTTATACGGTAGTCTCTCCACCATGGGTGGGCTGAGGGCTTAATTTCCTGTCTCTCATGTCACTATGTAGCTCTCAAATGGAAACCGAAGGTCATCAGAGTTCAGTACATAGTTTCGGGTGAAGGCTGGTTTGGATCTTGCTTACTTTTCTCGGTTCCCAGGCTCAGTGTCTTACTTTGAAACTGGAAACTCATGGTTCCTACAAAGTGAGATGGACTCCTCACTTTATTACCGGCACACTGACTCATTAAAATGTTATTTTCCTTTTTTCATATTTATCCAGACTTCATTTATTTTTCTTTTCTGAAGCGGGGGCTGCGTCTTCAGGGTTTCTGGCTCACCCTACTGTTGGAGATAAGTGTCTTGAGGGAACAGATTCCACAGCACAGAGGGCTGCCCGGAGGGCCAGAGCCCCCACCGGAGAGAGTCTGTGCTGACTGGGACACCAGGAGCAAAGACGTAGCGGGAACCGCGAGTGGCCGGAGGAAGTGGGGAGCCGTTTGTGAGAGAATGTCACTGAAGAAGCCGCGAATGTACTCCAAGAAAAACAGTCGGATGTGAGTGTCCCTAAGGCCAGAGCGCACATCCAGAAAGTGAAGGCGCTGCCTCCCAGCTGGACGCGCCCTGACCCTGCTCCTCTTCCTGGAGCAGCAGCAGAGGCACGAAGCTTAGAAACAGAGAAGAGACCCCTGCCCACCCCAAGGCCACCAGGATGCAGCTGAGAGAGGGGAGATGCTTTAAACAAAGTTCCGAGTTTTGATTATTTCAAAGGAACAAACCCACTGATGGATACAAGAGGACTATTCTTGTTTATTCTTACAATTAAACGTGAGCAGATACGCCATGGTGTTTGCCCAAGCCCCCTTCCAGGGGAGGCCGAGAACGAACTCCACAGAACAGGTTGGAACGAGCAGGTGGAGAGGATAAAGATATTTCTTGGTAGAAGCTCGTGAATTTCTTTTCATGGAGAGACTACCTAGGGTTCATACTAGAATGCCAAGTAGCTG
>NW_007743260.1:12455-13193 GCF_000696425.1 Galeopterus variegatus | reverse complement strand
AAGACACATAGTGGCTGAATGGATTATAAAACAAGAACCAATAATATGCTGCCTACAAAAATCCCACTTCGCCTATAAAGACGCACACTGTCTGAAAGTGAAGGGATGGAAAAAGATATTTCATGTAAATGGAAAACACAAAAGAGCAGGAGTAGCTATACTTAGATAAGATGGACTTCACGCCAAGGAAAGTCAAAAAAGATAAGGAAGGTCATTATGTTCAATGATAATGATAAAGAGATCAATTAAACTAGAGGATATAACAATTCTAAATATATGTGCACCCAATTCTGGAGCACCCAGTTATATAAAGCAATTATTATTAGACCAAATGGGATAAATAGACTCCAATACAATAATAGTTAGGGACTTTAACACTCCACTTTCAGCCAAGGACAGATCATCCAGACAGAAAATTAACCAGGAAACATCAGAATTAATCTCTATTCCAGGCCAATGGGACCTAACGGACATATGTATAAAACATTTCATACAACAGCTGCAGAATACACATTCTTCTCAGCAACACATGGAACCTTCTCCAGAACAGACCATATGTTAGGTCTCAAAACATGTCTAAACAAATTTTTAAAAATTGAAATCATATCAACTATCTTTTTTGACCACAATGGAATAAAACTAGAAATCAACAACAAAAGGGACACTAGAAACTGTATGAATAAATGGAAATTAAATGACATGCTCCTAAGCAATGAATGGGTCAAAGAAGAAATAAAA
>NW_007743260.1:8631-9225 GCF_000696425.1 Galeopterus variegatus | reverse complement strand
TGAAATACCTAGGAGTAAATTTAACCAAGGAGGTGAAAGACGTCTACAATGAAAACTATAAAACGTTAGTGAAAAAAATGGAAGGCTCAAATAAGATATCCCATGTTCTTGGGTTGGAAGAATTAACATCATCAAAATGTCCATATTACTCAATGCAATCTACACATTCAACACAATCTCTATCAAAACACCAATGACATTCTTCATAGAAATAGAAAAAATGATCTTAAAATTTGTATGGAACCACAAAAGACCCTCTATAGCAAAAGCAATCTTGAACAAAAAGTACAAAGTTTGAGGCATCACATTTGCTGACTTCAAAATATACTGTAAAGTGATAGTAACCCAAACAGCATGTACTGGCATAAAAATAGACGAATAGACCAATGGAACAGAATAGAGAATGCAGAAGTCAACTCACATACTTACAGCCAACTAATTTTTGACAAAGATGCCAAGAATACACAGTGGGGAAGGACAGCCTCTTCAACAAACGGTGCTGGGAAAACTGTATATCCATATGTAGAAGATTGAAACTAGACCTGTGTCTCTCACCATACACAAAAATCAACTCAAAATGGATTAAATGGGGGC
>NW_007743260.1:6246-7090 GCF_000696425.1 Galeopterus variegatus | reverse complement strand
AGTCCGTATAATCCTGTAGAGGCATTCGGCCTGGAAGATGCTCCTTGGCTGAGTGTCAATAACAATGGCTACAGGGACAACGTTTAGTTCATCCAAGATGAGCAGCCCGAACCTTTACTGTTTAATATTCAGAATTGGCTCAACTCTAGTCGCAGGATGAAGTTTATGAAAAGGAATTTCCGTGTCCAAGGAAGGAACAGAGATCACTGAGAGGTTACAGTATGAAAAATGAGGAGAAAAGAAATCTATCCTAAGCTTTTCATTGTCGATAATTATTTTAAAATATTTAATGTAGTCGCCTACCTTATCAAGCCACCAAATTCACGCCCTCATTTTGGGAAGCTTCTGGAAGGCAAACGTGGAGACTGTTGGTGCACAGCTTGGTGGGAGGACCAACAGGTAGCTGGCGACTTCTTCTGTGTTTCACGTTTCTCCTCCGCTCCCTCTTTTTCTCCCCTCTTTTCCTTTCCCTCCCTTTGCCCACTTTCCTTTTTGGCGATTGGAGATTTATTGCCTTTCAGTACGTACAGATGATGTTTTCATAGGCTCTAATGAGGTCCCAGAAGTTTTAAACAATAACAGGACATTACTGTTCCTAAGATATATTATGTGTTTTCCCTCATCTTTCTCCCTTGAATGAAACACTTAGAAGTATGCTAACCCCCAATTCCCTTCCTTTACTATGATAAATGGTTCAGTTACTTAATAGGGCTAAATACTTTGCTGCGACTTTTCCACTGCTCATCTGGATAAAACCTCAAGAAGGGCATATGCGTTCTTTCTACGTGCTTTCTGGTCGAGCACCTGAGCACGTGCGAACACCTGTTTACCGACGGCCTCTGGG
>NW_007743260.1:2334-4640 GCF_000696425.1 Galeopterus variegatus | reverse complement strand
TAGCTCCGGCCACCCTCCAGCGCCAGGGCAGTGCGGGTGAGGCTGTGCATAGCTTCTGGTCTCCGCGCTCCACTTCATTTAGTTGTTGTGCCTCCACTTTTTCCAAACGAGCAGTCTGTCCAAAAAAAGGACCAAATGGAAAACTTTATAAATACTCCAAATGGTGGAAACAGGAAGTGGAATAAAAACGATGTGGCTATTCACAGAAAACATGCCGTTATTTTTCCTCTGTAAATAAAGAAAGAGAAAGAAAGAAAGAAAAAAAAAACCTCAGTGATTTGCTGACTCTGGGCTGTATGGGATGCCCCTGGGGTGGGCGGGCACAACTGCTGGTCAGGGAAACCTCTGCAAAATAGGTGAGGTGTCCATTGAATGAATGCAAAGTGACGCCATGTTGGTACCCAGGTGCCAGCGTCTTGTGACTTTTAACAGTGTCTTGTGTCTACTTCACCTATATCGATCATGTCAGTGGTATCAATTCCAGCTCCAATGATCTAATCCCTAAGCCATAACTTTGTTCACATCATAACAACAACAACTGTTATTTATAGAATGCTCACTATGTGCTGGGCACTACTCTAAGTACTTTACAAGCATGGACTCCTTTAAACTCACAACAGACCCAAGTGGCGGGCGTTGTCATCANACACTTAGAAGTATGCTAACCCCCAATTCCCTTCCTTTACTATGATAAATGGTTCAGTTACTTAATAGGGCTAAATACTTTGCTGCGACTTTTCCACTGCTCATCTGGATAAAACCTCAAGAAGGGCATGTGTGTGCTTTCCACGTGCTTTCTGGTCGAGCACCTGAGCACGTGCGAACACCTGTTTACCGACGGCCTCTGGGTCCCCTCCAAGGCCATCTCGCCGCTGCACATCCTGATGGCGATTCTTGTGGCCTTTCCTGATCCTCTCTAAGTGGAGCAGTTCCTGGATCCTGGGGCAATGGACATCGTCACCCATGGCTCCAGCCTCATGCGACACGTCCGCCTTGGGCATGAACTTGCCCCCTTCCCTGAGCTGTCTGGGCAGGTCAGACCTCCTCCAGTCGCCTCAGTGCGACCCATGACCACGGAGGTGTTATCAAAAGGAGAAAAGCTTTGCCAAGAGCAAGGGCCTGTGCGCCGCGTGACTTCAGCAGGCGCTGCCGGCACTTGTTCTGTGGTGGCAGGGGTGGGAGCCAACTCTGGAGGGACTTTTTTCTTCTTAAAGGTCAGACGGATTAAATGTGAGCAACAAAAAAAAGGAACCAAGCTGTGTCCCTTGATGTAACACACAGGGATTTCATGAAAGCAGGCACTTTCCTTTGAGGAATTGCAAGCTGCAGGGAACGCTTTTCAGCCAGGGGGGCCCTGAGCAGGCAGGCTCCAAGCCGTCCTGTGCGCGGGTGCTCTATTTTGGTTCTGGGCGAGCTCTGGATCAGTGGTTTTCACTCGGCCCTGAAATTAACATGTTATAAACAGACGGGTTTGGTCTCAGATCCAGCAGAGAAGCCAGCTTGAAAAATCATTCTGGGAAATGCACTGAATCATTTGTTCCAGGCACAGAAAGCCACTGTGCCTTGAGACACAGGCACTGTCACTCTTGCTGTCCAGTCGCCACCGTTCTCCCTTCGTTCTGTGGCTTTCTGCTTCACTATTCGTATTATGTAGGCTTGATTTCTGCTAATAGGTTGTCTTTACAGACTATCTGGAGACAGCTTTTCAAGAGCCTTCACTTTCTGGATTCCTTCGGCATAGAAACCACACAGCTATTTAATTCAGTCTGCGATAACCCTTATTTTCCATCCTCTGTGTTTTCTGGGCAACTGCCTCTCTCTTCACACACACACGTGGTAACGCCTGCAAATGAATTCCAGGCGAGAGCAGGACTCCGGGTGCCGCGTGTTGTCTGCTCTGTGCAAGTCTGAATGCTGGTTCTGCACCAGCTGCTGTCGAGGCCCAGCCCCATAGCTCCGGCCACCCTCCAGCGCCAGGGCAGTGCGGGTGAGGCTGTGCATAGCTTCTGGTCCCCGCGCTCCACTTCATTTAGTTGTTGTGCCTCCACTTTTTCCAAACGAGCAGTCGGTCCAAAAAAAGGACCAAATGGAAAACTTTATAAATACTCCAAATGGTGGAAACAGGAAGTGGAATAAAAACGATGTGACTATTCACAGAAAACATGCCGTTATTTTTCCTCTGTAAATATATACTATTCATTTTCAGAAAGAGAAAGAAAGAAAAAAAAAAAAAAAACTCAGTGATTTGCTGACTCTGGGCTGTATGGGATGCCCCTGGGGGGGGCGGGCACAACTGCTGGTCAGGG
>NW_007743260.1:0-873 GCF_000696425.1 Galeopterus variegatus | reverse complement strand
GCAAAGTCCAAAGAAAAACTGAGCAGCTGCCAGCAGAGTAAACATGCTCTATTTTTAGACAACAGCTCTGCAGCCATCTCTGCTTCACAAACTGAAGGACACATGATAACAGCAAACTAAAAAGATACAGGGGTGCTCATGTGCACTAACTCCACCCACACAACTTGTTTACAAGGAATGTGCTGCTCCACCCCCAACCAGACCTGAGCCCAGGGAGCCTGACTAAATTATCCTACTTTCCCCATAACTAGAAAAGCACATTGTGAACAAATCAAATGTTTCTTACTGACACAGTTTGGACTTCATAAAAGAAGATTCAGTGAATATAATTATGAAAGGATTGCCCAACCTGTAAAGTCAAAAAGTGATATTCAATCCCATGTGTCCTTGTAAAAGAGAGGTAGTGGGAGATTTCACACATAGAGAAGAGAGGAGAAGGCCATGTCAAGATGCAGGCAGAGGCTGGAGGGATGCGGTCACAAGCCATGCAATGCTGGCAGCCATAAGAAGCTGGAAGCAGGAAAGAGATTCTCCCTTGAGGTTCTGAAGGGAGTGCAGCCCTGCCAACACCTTCATTTCATCCCAATGCTCCTGATTTCAGACTTCTGGCCCCCAGAATGGAATTATCTAAGTTGTATCTATTAAATTAAAACTGTAGTCTTTCAAGGGCAGAAGAGTCAGAAAAGGATTAAATGTCTTATCTTCTGCAATGCATTAGTCTAAATCAGTAATTCTCAAACTTTTTGGTCAAAGATTATTGAGAACCCCCAAAAGCTTTTCTTTATGTGAAGTATATTTATAGATATTTACCGCATCTGAAATTAAAACTGAGCAACTTTAAAAATATTTAATTCATGTAAAATACATAAAATA
>NW_007743259.1:18907-19415 GCF_000696425.1 Galeopterus variegatus | reverse complement strand
CTTAAGCTAGCTTCTCTGTTAGAAGCAGGATTTGATGATGCAGTAATAGGGGGAAAAGTCCATTTATTCTGTCCTGGAGAGATTATGATAAAAATCAGAACATGGCAGTGGTCGGTAAGAATCAGATGTGGGTTTTAATTTCCCCCTCTGGAGAGGATGAGGATTCGGAAAGGGGAGAAGCAATTTAGGTAGGCACGGGATAGTGTGTTTTCTGTTGATGTAACAAATTACTATAAAATTTGTGGTTTAAACAACACAAATGTATTATGGTCGTCCTGGAGTGCAGAAATCTGACATGAATCTCACTGGGCTATAGTCAAGGTGTTGGTGTGGCTGCATTTCTTTCTGTAGGCTCTAGAAGAGAATTTGTTTCCTTTTCTTTTACAGCTTCTAGAGGTCACCCACATACTTTGGCTCATGGGCCCTTCCTCCATCTCTCTGTGCCTGTTTTTTTTTTAATATATATATAAACTTTTCTTTTTTTCTGTAAACACTTTAAAGACAGACC
>NW_007743259.1:11642-17191 GCF_000696425.1 Galeopterus variegatus | reverse complement strand
ACTTCCAACTGGTCACATACACACTGTCCTCTCGTATTCACATACACCATCCCAGATATAAAAACAGAAATATCAAAATTAAATTATTTTCTGCCATTAGGATATAGTGGATCTTGTTACACTTATTCCATTAACTGCTTAAGAAAATTACTAACTATTATTATAGACTCTTCTTATCTCCAGGCCAGGTTATACCTCCACGAAAGAAAGGGTGGAAAGTAGTAAGATAAAGGGCAATTGATTAACTCCTCTTCTTGAACTCTGAATTTTTGAAAGAGTCACATTTCATTGAGAACAGCCCAAATCCAACAGTGATAACTCAGTTCATAAGAGGTGGCCTGGGACATATGGTAGAGACTAGATGTAGGAAGGCATATTCAGAGTCTCTACCGGAGTCTGAAAAAGAACCTGAAGCTTGTCATACAGAACCCAAAGCCTTTGTGAGAGATCCTGGGGGATCAGCAAGCAGAGTCAATTACTCTAAGAATCAGCTCATCCAGCACCTGCTTCCACTTAGGCCAGACAGCCAAGGCAGAGGTGGAGCTACATCTCGGGTGGCAGTGGGCATGTGGGAGAGGAGAAAGAGAAAAATTAGGATTGGGGAGAAAGCCGACACTTTTCTACACCTTTGCAAAGATAACTGCTCGACCTCTAGTTAAGACTCACTGTACGTTTATACTCACACAAGGGAGGCCGTGCTGACCATGGAGCTGGGATCTGTGGGGCAGGGGTGGGCTCTACCATAGGTGGAGGCAGCTTCCTAGAAGAAAGAAAGACTTTCATCCAATATGCAGTTTTACTTAGACAAACTATAATGGTCTGTAAAGTAGACAGAAAATTGGATTTAAGGAAGGAATGTAATGGGGTGAAGAGGATAAAAAGTATGAATTTTCTTTTCTCTGTTGCCTCTCTGGGTATACAACTGGCCTTGTAGTTAGCATAAGGTTTCTATTTGTCTGGCACTGTATTTCAAATTGTTCTAGAAGCGATACAAAAAGAAAGAAAATTCATTTTGTCACCTTAAAAACAGAAATTTGTCTGAAAGAATATTTATTAATTTCCCTTACCTAACTCTTTAGTACATTAAGAAGCTGGAAGTGTTAGATTAGAGTTCTGTACAGTAAATCTAGCTGTGACTTGTAGGCTGAGGCTGGTTTCTTTATGGTGCATGGAGGCTATGAAGTACGAGAGGTAAAAAAATAAGCCTGTGTTTTGTCACGTGAGTGATAAGGGGAGAAGAAGATGGATATAGATAGGAAAGGAAAGCAGTCAGATGACTGTGTCCCAGGGTTTGTTTTCCCAGGCTTCAATTTGGAGTTCTAGAGGTTTGTAGCTAGCTTTGATGGAGCCTAATGGAGGAGACTTCTGCCCGGTGTCCTGTTTAAGACTGTGGAAAGGAGCCACCTTTTCGTCTTCCCTTCACAACTATGGGACATGGCTTACAACGTAGTTAGGCAGAGGATGGCTTTGAAATTTGTCCCTCTCAGTCCCATACATTGTGATGACACCAGGAGTCCCTGCAGTACCACCAAGGGGAGGACTCAGGCTGAATGTGACTTTCTACCTGTGTGATTTACTGAGTTCCTTGAATTTGCAGGTAATTTAATTTCCTATGTGTAGCTCTTATTAAATTCAAGTATTTATTTTTTATGCAACACTGCACTGTTCTTAAATTGATTTTTAAAATAAGAAAGGCTGAGTTTTGTGTTTTCACTATTTGCAAAAAAAATTTAACACTATGTAACATTTCCTTTCTCTCCTTCAGCAATACCTTTGGAGATGATTTTCAAATTACTGCAATACCACGGAGTCGGAAAACTTTGCTTTGGAAGGGATGAACAAACCATAAAAGTCCACCAAGAACAAAATTTTTTACTGAGGGAAACTCATGGAAGATTTCCACATGCCCAATATCAGAGGCAATCCTTGTAACCCAAGAGAGCCACTGTGTACATACACTCATTTTGCCCCCCAGATTTGGTGATTTAACACTCTTTGAGTAGTCCAGCTCTTGAAGGTAGTCAAAGCACCTCAGATAAAGGCAGAACTAAGTCATGTTTTCTCCTTGTGTTTAAAGGACTTGCAAACTCTTGTGGGCTTCTTGTAACAAGCAGCTCTTTCCAAATAGTCCTTAAGGGGCTTCCCCATGTGGAGTCTGTCAGCTTCAGTAACTGGAAAGGTTTCTATGTCAGAGAGACATATCAGGTATTTCTGGTGCAATGGCAGTGATTAGTGACACTGTCAGAGACTCAAGGGCTGCAATGGTGGTGATGGTCTTAGTGCCCTTATTGATTTTCCACCCTAGTCTCTACAAAAATCGTGTAGGACATGACTGGTAATTGTAGAGAGCCACAAACAGGCATGTTGGAGTGCCTATTGCTGTGGTTTTGCCAGATGTGCTACACTTGCTGGAACACTTCAATACAATATCTCGTGTGAGACATGTGGCTATTGATGTGGAAAAGGTATTGTTATGAACAAGGATCAGAAGCATTTTACATTCACCTGGGATGGGCAACAGTATACATCAATGATCTCGTCCCAGAGCTGTGCTAACTCTTCTGCTCTGTCTGAAGGAAACTATATTCACTGGCTTGTCTATTATGTTGATGATATCATGATAGTTGGACCTGATAAGTATGATGGACACCTTTGTAAATTTCATGTGTTCCATAGGATGACAGTTAAATCCTACAAAAATTGTGCACTGGGAGCATGTAATTATTACAGTAGCAAAAAAAAAAAAATACGTATTTAAAACTTTTGTTACCTAGACAAATAACAGACACACCTGGAATTGATGAAGAAAACAGAATATTACCTGGAGATCCTAGTTTTTGTTGAGATAGGGACTAGATGGGAATTGGATTTTACTCTCTTGGGGAGAGGCTGAAAGTGTCTTACATGTGGGAAGGAGGGTAATACAGGTAAATGATAATCTGAGGAAACACAGTAGAAGAAACAGTTGGGTGACCACCAAGTCTATTTTCTCTTCTTCTTACACACACAGGCTTCCTTTTCAGTTAACTGTTGTCATATGACTGAGTTTAGGATTGAGAGTAATATACATCACCATATTTTTGACTCATAAACACCTCAGACCCAGAATCATCTGAGAACTTCCTCTTCTGATCCTGATGAGAACAGACAGTGAAGGAAGTCATATGTGGAAAACGCTTGAGTGACAAGGTGGAAGGAATTTCGGACTCCAAATCCCCAAGTGGAGTAGAATAGGGTCTTTCAATTAGAAACACATACTTTCATTTTACCTGAAGGAGAGCAGGTACCTTCTATTGTGTCAACCCACTAAGATACCGGGAAATATCTGTATATGCAGCTAGTGTTACAGTAAATAGGGTACACATAGTGTACTTCAAAAAGTTCGTGGAAAATGACATTAAAAGATAAAAGGAATCCTCCCATCACCCTTTTGAAACCCATAGTACAATGCCAAAAAGCCCCTTAACTGCTGTGTATAGTTAATTATTGGTCTATTTTTCAGTATAGGGACAAGGATATTCAGGCTTAAGAATTTTAGTTATTATTGTACGTGTAATGAGCTATTTATATATTTTATGTGTGAAGAGTGTGTGTGAATAGAGTGGTGGTAGTGAGAAGATGTACATTTTATAAAGATCAGTGTGGTGTCAGTGTGGGATGGAAGACTGTGTTAATAGATGCACAAGGTGTAGTTATGAGGTTATTTAATAAATCCAGATAAGATATTAATAAATCTTAGATTTTGAGGGTAAATGTGCATACAAAAATAGCTGGATTTATGATATCTTAAGCAGATAATACCCGGGGAATTGACAGTGGTGGCAGCAATGGGGTTGAGGGTGAGGCTTGTGTTGAGGATATGTGTCCCTGGTTTGTAGCTTTCTTAAATGCTTGTTTGGTGACCTTGTGCCCTGTGACAGGGAACATTGGAAAAAGATTTGGTTTGGGGTAGTATAGAGGAGGATCTTAATCTCCTATTGGACATGTTAATTCTAAGGTATCTTTGAGACTTCAAAATGGAAATCAAATTAAGTAGAAGTTGGATAGTGGCACCATTAAGAGGTGTAAGTGGAAGAAACACAAGCTTATTCTGAACTCCGTTCAGTGATGTTTTATGAATAAACCCCTACAGTGAACCCTGAGGACACAATGTGTAGTCTTAATTGGTATGACTAGTTGCGTATGGATGACTTGATGATTAGTTCACAATACCTTGTAGAACAAATTTGATTTCATCCTTCTGGGGATCCTTTGGAAGAACTAAGGGAATTTCAGAAATGTTAAAGGATCTGTTTGGAAATAGAAGAAAGACACGCTATTTCCATCCAGTTTTGAGTTTCCAAGGAAAATCAATGCCCAAATAATACTACTTCATTTCTGTACCTCTTATGTTTCTTTGGGAAAATGAGCAGATTTTCTGGTTCCAAATGTTTACAGGAAACTGGTGAGAGTGTAGAAATTTTTAATGTTTTTTAATTAATTTATTTATTGCAATAAAAAAGTTTATTTAATACATTTGAGCAAGAAAGGGATATCTATACATATTACGATAATCATTTCTACACTTTTTTTCACTCCATTCCGTGTTACCTTTAATGCCAGTGAGGGTATAATACCCCTGGTAGGATAACCCATATTTTCATTTCTGTGGGTCTGACCCTCAGGAGTCCTGCCTTTGTGCAGTTGCTGTAGTTGCTCATTGACTACTGAAATTGAATGCAGCAGTATTAGGAGAAGACATGGAGGAATCACTGACTTCCAGACATGTGCTTTTCTGCTTACACTTAGTCATGTCAACTCACAAAGTATCCTCTCAGCCCTTTTCACTGACATATTCTGGGGAAGTGAGGTGCTCAAAATGATCAGGTAGCATTTTTACCTTTTAAATCAATGGAGCTATTATAGTTGTCTGTCTTCTTTGTTCTCTTTAGAGGTGCTAAGACCTCTAAACAAGAAGAGCCCCAAAAGGATGGAAAACCAATTTTGTCAAGTTTATTAGTGATAACATTGAGAAATGCCATCCCAACTTCCATCCCCTTGGTCCTTGTTATGGGCTGAAGTGTGCTCCTTTCAAATTCATATGTTGAAGTCCTAACCCCCCAGTACCTTCGAATGTGCCTGTATTTGGAAATAGAACCTTTACAGAGGCAATCAAGTTAAAATGAAATCATTAGGGTGGGCCCTAATCCAATATGACTGGTGTCTTTATAAGAGGAGGAAATCTGGACACAGATGCCTACAGACGGAAGAAAATCTGCAACCCAATGAGAGGCCTGACTGATGTAGATACTTCCCTCCCAGGACTCAGAAGGACCAACGCTGCTAACACCTTGATCTTGAACTTCTAGCATTCAGAACTTTGAGAAAATAACTTGCTGTTTTGCAAGCCATCCAGTCTATGATACTTCGTTATGTCAGCCCTAACAAACTAATACAGTCTTGGATCCATATATTTTGTCTGCGAGAGAAACAATACCATATATCGTTTACTTGTTTAGAATAAACTGTGGACCAGCAGCCCACATTCCCAGCTAGGGTTATGAGTCTTA
>NW_007743259.1:9782-11078 GCF_000696425.1 Galeopterus variegatus | reverse complement strand
ACTGCCAGCGCCTGAAAACATGGAATGAGATTCCCTATGTTGAGGCTTTCCACCTCCTCACCCAAAACCCCTCCCTGTGTCCCACTTGTTCCCCCTCTCAAGTTCTCCTAGCATCTAAAGCTCTCTAGCCCTTACCTCCCGATCCCAACGCCTTTGACCCTGCAGATGAACCCCTTCCATACAGGCCCCCCCTCCGGCAGCCTCTCCCCCAATTGCCCCCACATCTCCTGAACCTTCACAGCCTGCCCCCCTTAATCCAACTGCCCCTCTACTTCCTGATCCTCCCTCTGCTGCCTCTTTTAGCCCTCCTGTCACATGTTCTTGGGGACCCCCCACCTCTACCATAGCTCCCCTTCATGAGGTGGCTAGCACTGAGGGAGTTGTTCGAGTCCATGTCCCCTTCTCACTAGCCGACCTTACTCAGCTAGAAAAAAGATTAGGGTCCTTCACCACTGACCCCTCCACTTACATTAAGGAATTCCAATGGGTCCTTCAGGCATACAGTCTCACCATGACATCTATATGCTCCTAGCCAACACCTTCCTTCCTGAAGAGCGCCGCCGTGTCTGGGATGCGGCCCAGGCCCATGCAGATGAAACCCACCGCACAGACCCTGCTTTCCCACTAGGCCCCCAGGCAGTTCCCTAACAGGATCCACACTGGGACTACAACACACCGCCGGGAATTCAGGCCAGAGATCATTTTGCCTCTTGTCTCATGGCTGGTCTCAAAAAGGCTGCCCACAAAGTAGTCAATTTCCAAAAAATCCAAGATATAATTCAGAAAAAAGAAGAAACACCCTCTGAATTCTTACACAGATTATCTCAAGCCTTTCAACAATACACCAACCTAGACCCCCCTCTCAGAAGATGGCCGTCATGTCCTTATGACATATTTCCTGGCCCAATCCTACCCCGATATTAGGGCTAAACTAAAAAAATTAGAACAGGGCCCCGCCACCCCACAAACTGAAATCTTATCAGTTGCATTTAAAGTTTTCCATAATAGGGAGGAGGAAAAGGAACGGCGGAAGCAGAGGGCTGATCAGGCCAACTTTCAAATGTTGGCCCAGATCATAAAAACGCCTTCTGGGTGCTCTACTAAACCTAGCTCTCCACCTGGGGCTTGCTTTAAATGCGGACAGGAGGGTCATTGGTCTTGGTCCTGTCCTTCCCCCAGACCACCCACCACACCATGCCCTAAATGTCAAAAAATGGGACACTGGGGCTCGGACTGCCCAATCACCTGAAGGGGAGATTGGCCTAACAAGCCCCAGCCATCCCGGGCACCTCAAAC
>NW_007743259.1:7244-9277 GCF_000696425.1 Galeopterus variegatus | reverse complement strand
AGGAAAACATATATACCCCCGCAGAACACCTCCACTAACTTGCCATATTGAAGGTGTCCCTTCTCCTTTCCCCCACTCATTTCTGGTCATGCCTCAATGTCTCATTCCCTTATTGAGTCAAGACATCCTCGCTCGGCTACATGTCTCCATTTCCATATCTCCCCCATCTCCTACAACCCCTTTCCTACTAGCACTCCTCCCTAAAAGCGATCAGGGAAATCTCACCAAACTTTCTTTAGAACTTCACTTAGACTGGGTTCGCCTCTTACCCCTGGACCTATTCAGACACATACCCTTCTCTACTGCATCCTGTAAACTCTGTTGTATGGGACACCACTAACCCCTCCTCTGCACATTGTGTCCCTGTAACAATAAGACTAAAAAACCCTCTAAATACATATACCGCGTTTCCCCTTCTAAGGCAATTAACCCCCTCCAAAAAATCAATCACCCTTGACAGAAAACAATTACTATCCTTTTTACCCATTCCAAAAACCAAAACAGAAATTTTGTCCTTCCTGGGCCTAGCTGGGTATTTTAGGGCCTGGATCCCCAACTTTTCCCTAATGGCCTGCCCGTTGTATAATCTGGCCAAGGGGGATCCAAATGAGCCCCTGTCCTCCTCCCCTACCAAGACATTCCAAAAACTCTTCCAAGCTTTGGTTAGTGCTCCTGCTTTACATCTTCCTGACCTCACCAAGCCTTTTTCACTCTATATCCACGAAAGAGAAGGTCAAGCCTTAGGAGTACTGGGACAAACATATGGGCCCTCCCTTGCCCCAGTACAAATTAACGTTTGGGGCCATACTCTCACCTCACCATCTAAAAGACCTCTTCACCTATAAGGTGCTACATTCCCTTCCCCCATCCAGGCTTCTAGCCCTACTTTCTTCCTTTTTACAAAATCCATCCCTTTCATTCCTTCCTTGCCCTCCCCTAAATCCAGCTACTCTCCTCCCAGTACCTTCCCCACTTAACGCGCTGGTCCACAATTGTACGGAGGCCCTCCAAAACCTCATCCCCTGTCATTCCTCAGTTTCCGAGGGTCCCCTTCCCCAGGCTGATTACACTTGGTTCACAGATGGATCCTCCTTTAAACAAGACAGCAAAGATTACACGGGGTATGCTATAGTGTCTCTCCACTCAGTCATAGAGGTGTTGCCATTACCACCGGGCACTACTAACCAACAGGCCGAGCTCCTTGCTGCCACCCGTGCCTGCATACTCGCAGAAGGAAAACCCCTTAATCTATACACAGACTCTAAGCATGTGTTCCACATCCTGCTATCACACGCAGCCATTTGGAAAGAAAGGGGACTACTTAACACCAAAGGTAATGCCATAACTAACTCTGCCCTAATAAACAAACTTCTTGAAGCCTCACAGTTGCCAAAACAACTGGGGGTCATCCACTGCAAGTCCCACCAAAAGGACGACTCCCTCGTAACCCAAGGTAACTGCAAAGATGATAGTACAGCCCGAGCGGCCGCTACCACAGAGCCCCAGCCCTCCCGCTTCCCTTACGGCGCTCTCGGCCCTCCCCGCCGCCTACCCGCGTCTCTTAAGCTGGAGCAGGCAGCGGGGGTGGGGGCGGAAGCGGGCAGAGCCCCCCAGGAGTCCCCAGAACCCCTCCTTCCCCTCTGCCCACTTGATGTACCTACTGATACAAACAACCCCGCTGAACCTGACAGGCCGACTCTTTTCTGTCTCCTGCACGACTTATTCCACTCCAGCCCTCAAAGTTTATCCCACTTCCTCCAAACCTTTTTCTCTTTAACCCCCTCTGACAAAAACCTCTTACAAGACATTTCTTGTAACTGTTCTGTTTGTCAGCACACAAATCCTAACACTCCCTTAAAGGCCAAACCCTACCCCTCCCACCAAGCCAGGGAAAATATTCCAGCAGCGGACTGGCAGGTTGATTTTACCCACATGCCTCCGGTTTGACGCCATCGCTACCTCCTGGTATTATGGACACCTTTTCTGGGTGGGTAGAGGCCTATCCCACCACAAACAAAAGGGCTTCTACTGTC
>NW_007743259.1:2272-4797 GCF_000696425.1 Galeopterus variegatus | reverse complement strand
AAAAAAATAAAAATTTGAATAATGATAAGAAAAATTCAAAATATTCAAAGTTTATTTTATAATGTGAAGTTTTTAAACTGAGACATAAACTATGCTGCTAAACTAACTTATTTTTAATTTCTCAGAATAAAAAATTCTGGCTTAAGTTTTGTGGCTGAATGTAATAAGTTGTTTAGTTTCATGGGATCCCCAGAATGCAGGCTAACATTACTGAAGTTAGCTTCAATAGTCTACTTATGTTACCTATACCATAACTTAGAAGAGAAATTCACAAACCTTATTAATGCTTGGCTGTGTTATTCATTACAGGAAATAATACTGGGAGTAATAATAATTTAGTTATTTGGGGTTATAAAATTTTCACCCAGTTATTCAGGGTGAAAGTCTCTTAAGTTCCTTAATTTTCTATTAATATTTTTTGTTGTGTTGTACATTTTAGGACTCCCTGTGGCTTAATATTTAAAAGTAAAAATTCTTAACGTCTGTACAGTGATTTTTTCAAATTGAAATGCAGAAGCATAGACAACAAAAGCAAAAAAAGACAAATGAAATTGTGTCAAATGAAAAACTTCTGCACAGGAAAGGAAACACTTAACAGAGTGAAGAGACAACCTATGGATTGGGGAAAATATTTACAAGCCATATATCTGACAAGAGGTTAATATCCAAAATATATAAATAATTCAGACAACTCAATAGCAAGAAAACAGATAATGTGGTTAAAATGGGCAAAAGACCTGAATAGATATTTCTCAAAAGAGGACATACAAATGGCCAACAAATATATGAAAAAATGCTCAACATCACTAATCATTAGGGAATACAAATTAAGAATACAATGAGATATCATCTCACACCTGATAGAGTGGCTATAATCAAAACACTGAAGATAATAAGTGTTGAAGAGGATGTGGAAAAGAGGGAACTCTTGTACACTGTTGGTAGGGATGTAAATTAGTACAGTCACTATGGAAAATAGTATGGAGGTTCTTCAAAAAACTATAAATAGAATTACTATATAGTCAAGCAACCTCATTTCTGGCTATACATCCAGAGGATTGAAGTCAATACATCAAAGAGATATCTGCACTCTCATGTTCATTGCAGCATCATTCACAATGGCAAAGTTATGGAAACAATACATGTGTCCATCAACAAATGAATGGATACATATAGTACAGATTGGAGAGGACGAAGTCAAACTATCCTTTCCATGGGCAGATTACATGATCTTATATATAGAAAAACATATAGATTTTACCAAAAAACTCTTACAGCTGATTAAAAATTACAGTAATGTTGCAGGATACAAAATCACCTCCCCCAAATCAATAGCATTTTAATACTCCAATAACTAGCTGAAAATGACATCAAGAAAGCAAGCCCATTTACAACAGTTGCCAAGAAAATAAAATGCCTAGGTATCAATTTAACCAAGGAGGTGAAACATTTCTACAGTGAGAACTTTGAAACACTACTGAAAGAAATTAAAGAGGACACAAAAAGGTGGAAAGACACACCATGCTCTTGAATGGGAAGAAATTAACATCATGAGTATGTCCATTCTACCCAAAGCAATCTACGGATTCAACACAATCCCCATTAAAATGCCAAATGACATTCTTCACAGAAATAGAAAAAGCAATCCTAACATTTATATGGAGCAACAAAAGACCTCAAATAGTGAAAGTAATCCTGAGCTAGAAAAATAAAGCCAGAGGCATAACACTACCTGATTTCAAATTAGATTACAAAGGTATTGTAACCAAAACAGCATGGTACTGGCATAAAAACAGACACTCATATCAATGGAACAGAATAGAAAACCTGGGAATCAACCCACATACTTAGAGCCAACTGATCTTTGACAAAGGCAGTAAGAACATACATTGAGGAAAAGACTGCCTTTTCAATAAATGGTGCTGGGAGAAAAGCACATAGGGATTTTAATAATTTTTATTATTATAGTTTTGCAATTTGCCTGTAAGAAAACAAAATATTAATTTAAGAATTTAAAATTCTAGACAGATTTTTCTCCTTTTCAAAAAGAGCAACCAAAATCTCTATGGACAGAAGTTAATGCCCATCTGAGCAGGCATATTTCTGTTAGCAGTTTGACTATGTAGGTAACACATTTAGGAGATTTTTAAATAATAAACTTTGATTAATAGAAAAAAATAAAAATTTGAATAATGATAAGAAAAATTCAAAATATTCAAAGTTTATTTTATAATTTGAAGTTTTCTAAACTGAGGCATAAGCTATGGTGCTCAACTAACTTATTTTTAATTTCTCAGAATAAAAATTTTTGGCTTAATGTTTGTGGCTGAGTGTAGGACTCTCTCTGGCTAAATATTTAAAAGTAAAAATTCTTAACGTCTGTACAGTGATTTTTTCAAATTGAAATGCAGAAGCATAGACAACAAAAGCAAAAAAATACAAATGAAATGGTGTCAAATGAAAAACTGCACAGGAAAGGAAACACTTAACAGAGTGAAGAGACAACCTATGGATTGGGGAAAATA
>NW_007743259.1:0-1204 GCF_000696425.1 Galeopterus variegatus | reverse complement strand
TCCAGAGGATTGAAGTCAATACATCAAAGAGATATCTGCACTCTCATGTTCATTGCAGCATCATTCACAATGGCAAAGTTATGGAAACAATACATGTGTCCATCAACAAATGAATGGATACATATACAATGGAATATTATTTAGACTTAAAAGAGAAGTAAATACTGGCATTTGTGACAACACAGATGAGTCTGGAGGACCTTATGCTAAATGAAATAAGTAAGGGACAGAAAGACAAATACCACATATTCTCACTTATACGTGGAATCCATAAAAATGGAACTCAGAGAAGCAGTGAAGAGAAATTGGTTACCAGAGGCTGGGGGCTGAGGGTAAGGAGGAGATGGTGGTCAAAAGATGCAAAGTTTCAGTTAGACAGGAGGATCAAATTTTCTGAGAGCTCTGTGCAGCATGGTGTCTACAGTTAACAACAGGATACTGTATATATGTATATGTATATATATATATCACAATATTACTTTGTACCCCATAAATATATACAATTATAATTTTTCAATTTACCACAAAGAATTTTGAACAGTTCATACCTCTTAGTAGAGTTTTACATTTTTTGCCAAATACATATAGGTCAGGCACATTTCTTGCCAAATTTACATACACATAAATACATATGACGTGCATATGTGTTTGTGTATACATATAGATAACTATTTTACTTTTCACTAGTGTAAAGTTTGGGAAATGGGTTGTTCCAAATTTTGCAGTGTAAATTGACACAATTTTCTCTTAGGGACTGTTGCAGATTTGTAAACAATATATTAACAATGCAAACATATTTGGAAAAATTATCTTCAATTCTAGGACTTTATAATTACAGATTTTTATGAAAAATCATGTAGCCAGGGAAAAAAACCCCATGATTTTATGCTAATGACATAGAAAAATATAAACGATCTATTGTTGTTAAAAATAGTTTATAAAAAATTATGTATAGCAGAAACATAATTTTGCTTTAAATGGTATATACAAATTCAGGTACATGCATGGGCAAAAGGTAGGAGGAATACAGTATTTCATCAGTGATTAGTAAGATTACAGCAATTTGTTTTCCTGGAGTTTTTCTACATTTTCATTGAAAAGTATTTTGTGTAGATATTTGCTTAGAGTGAAACAGATGTAATTTGCTATTTTCATATATTAAAAATGGTAGCATATTGGCAATATCATCTGGTTCAGTCAAAGT
>NW_007743258.1:19053-19416 GCF_000696425.1 Galeopterus variegatus | reverse complement strand
AGTTCAGGGCAGCAGTGCTCTCTAGTGGCCAAATCAAAAGTGTGTTAGAACCTCAGCCATTGAACAACCACATGTCTCCCTTTAGTGGCTAAAATGGATAAATGCAGCTTTCCCAATCACAATGGCTAATATTGCTTAATTTATATTTATAGTCTCATGAGAAAAATCGAAAGGACTCTTAGAGATCATGTAATTCAATTTACTCATTTTCAAAGGAAAAAGACCAAGTTTCAGAATAGGGAAGTGACCTACACATGGCCACAAAGACGTTACAAACTGAACTTAGAATAGACTCTGGCTTGCTGGTGTCCTGATTAATGTTTCCTGTTGGCCCAATCCTACCCCAGCTGCTGCAACGGTGTC
>NW_007743258.1:0-13643 GCF_000696425.1 Galeopterus variegatus | reverse complement strand
CCTGATAAACTTATCCTAAATAGAAAATATGGTAAGTCAAAAATACATTTCCTACATCTAACCTACTGAACATCGAAGCTTAGCCTAGCCTGCTTTAAACGTGCTCAGAACACTTACATTAGCCTACAATTATGCAAAATCACCTAACACAAAGCCTATTTTATAATAAAGGGCTGAATATCTCATGTAACTTATTGAACATTATACTGAAAGTGATAGAATAGTTGTATGGCTACTCAAAGTACGATTTCTACTGAATGTATATCTCTTTTGCATGACCATAAAGTCGAAAAATCATAGGTCGAACCATCGTGAAGTCGGGATCATTTGTAATCAGCTGTAAGTTCAGGGCAGCAGTGCTCTCTAGTGGCCAAATCAAAAGTGTGTTAGAACCTCAGCCATTNCACTGGGAGGTCATGACAGGCAGTGGTTCCTAGTATATTATTCACTGGTCAGTCCAAGCACCAGATTCAATTGCCCCTCCATGTGCTAGTAAGTAAGAAGGAGGAGGGGCTACAGCTGGCCCTTGTCGGGCTTCAGGCAGCTGAGAAGTCTGGGCTTATCTGCTGCCACTAGCAACATGAGTGGACATGGATGCAAGAAAGTAAGATTAGCAAAGAATAGAGAACTTTGGGGGGAACAATAACTTCTGATCCAGTCAAAACATAAGACTTGAGCCTCACTTTCTTGTTGATTTCCCCAACCTTCCTCAGACGTCTCCTAGCTTGCTGTCTCATGCCACACAGAGCACAAGGGGAACTGGCACTGATCATGCTCCACAGACCCTCCCTGCCAATGACCTTGTTCCTCTTGGGCTCCTCCCAATCTCCAGCTCTTCTTCCTCCTTCTCTTCCTCCTTTTCTCTCTTCTAGTTGGGATGGGAGGACGGTGGTTAGGTAAGGAGAGAGGGCAGGTGGGTTTCTCTAGTCTGCTTGGTCAGGCTTGTCTTGCTAGGATAGGTCTTCCTTGAGGCTGTCATCTGTGCCCTGGGTGGGGTGGGCATGAGCGGAGGGATGTAAAGCAGTTTGCCATTTCAAATTGCTGCTGCAATGAGCACGCTACATCATCAGTGCCATTAAGAACCCTGGACAATCCTTTGCCTTTGCCCGTGAACTTCCTTAAAGTTTTCTCTTTATGTAGAATCTTTACTATATGATTTCTATGGATGTTCTCATTCCTCTATGTAAATGTGTGTCCTTACCTGTTAACCAAAATGACTGTGCTGGTCAGCTCTCTGGCATGTCTCTCTTAGGGCTCTGTGGCATCTGGTGTTTTCCTGGGAGGTGCTTTTCTCTCTTTTGATCCACACCTCTCCCTAGCCAAGATGCAAAAGGCTTTTTACTGCTTTTCCGATGCAGGTGACACTTCTTGCTTGGAGCTGAATTCCAGTAATATTGATGTCATGGTGTGTCGAACCATGACGTGTTCATCATCTTAGCCTCTGTCCCTTCAGCAGTATCAAGGCGGATACTGAGTCCTTGGGCATGTTATAGAGAATTATAACCTAGTGATCCCACAAACCATTCCTATACTGGTTGGTTGAGAATATCTTGTGCATTTTTACACATTCAATCAGAAAGTGGCACACACATACACACACAGAAATCAACCAGGACCTGCTATACACTATATGTCAATGGATGACAATGACCTTAGTTTCCTGAGGTCTCATCATTTTGGGAAAACTAAAGCAGCATCTAATAAGAGGTATGAACGATTTGGCAGCAGCCCCATGTTCCTCTCTAATGAGACAAAAACCCACACATACAAATTGAAAAACAGGTCTGTGCAGCTCATGGTTTACACAACTCTTAGACTATGCCTTTCTGGAAAGCTGTCTAGGACAGGGGTAGCCTGATAACATAGGTGGTACATCTTTTGTAGAGATGGCTGCAGCAATTCCTTCTGTCCCTGTTCACCTGCCCATTTGCAATATACCTTCTGAGTCCTCTGTTTAGAGACGTTTATTCAGCCTCCCCTTGGATCTGGGCTTACCGTTGAGTTTGGTTTGTGGCAGAAATTACCTTGTGTGAGTTTCGAGCCCAGGCCATTCTTGCTATCTCACAATTCCACCCCAAGATTCCTGTGTGAGGAGCCAAATCTAGCCAACTGGAGGAAAAAAGGCCACGTGCAGCAGATATAAGCTGCCTCCAGACCAACCAGCCGACAGCCAGCTCCAACCACCAGATATGTGCATAAGGCCATCTTGGTTCATCCATTCATGAGAGCCAGCAAGGCAAGTCCAGCAGTAGAAGAGACCAGATTGCCAACCCACAGAATCATAAGCAATAAATAATTGTTGTTTTAAGCCACTAACATTTGGGGTGGGTTGTAAACTGTAATAAATAATTGAAATAGTACGTGCAAAGGTACTGGTGGAGGAGAGATGAAAATGGGATTAATGTTAGTACTAGTTCATTTCTGTTTAAAAAATGAACCAGATGCTAATATCAGGAGATTAATGGTAGAAGGACAGGCAGGGATTCAGCCACGGGCTCTGCCCTGCAGTGGACACATGGCATGGAGTCAGTGCTAGGTGCTGGGTTTGTTGAGGAGGCAATTTAAGTATTTGGAGACCTATTTCAGATCCAAGGGGAAGTAGAAAAGGAGACAAAGATAAATCAAGGCAAGAGGACCCAGCTGATGATCAGCAATTGCTGAGGCGTCTCCTGGGAGGATGAATCTCATGCAGCTACCTCTGTTTTTTGACCAACAACCTCCAGCCTTAGTGGACGGTGTTATGCTGGGGCCATATGTTATTTACAAAGTTAGACACCACTTCATCCTTTCCAGTATAAATTCTCAAATCATTCTGCCCATGACAGTGAGCTCTAGGCAAAGGTTGTGTTAACGAAAGAGCTCAATGAACAGGGGTAAGATCTTTGGCCAGCTTGGGTCAGGCTGGCCTGCCCCATGCCCATAGTAAATGCTTAAACAGAGCGAGGAATTGATATAAATAGAATTCATTTGTTTTGACCATGCCTTTCCATGTTCATGGTACAACTCTACCTTTGACTAAAGATGTACCTTGAAAGTGACGGTGTTTGAGAACTGTCACCAACCAGGTCAATTTTACTCAATTCCAAAGCACACTTAAAGAGTTTTATTATAAATGATATCAAACATGATGAACAAGTATGGAAAGTACTATACAAACACCCATGTCCAACCCCACAAAGACTGAACAAACCTTAACATTTCATTTTATTGTTTTTAAAAATTTGAGTCATATAGCACATTGCAGAAACTGTCGAAGGTCCCTTTGTATGCCCTCCCTCATTCCAGTATCTCTTCTTTCCTGGGGTTACTGCTATCTTGAAGTTAGAAGCACATCCCTTTCCTTTCCTTTCCTTTCCTTTCCTTTCCTTTCCTTTCCTTTGTCATTCTGAACATTGTCATTCCTGGATTCTGAACTTGCAGCGCATAGATGAGCAGTGTGTTGCTGTTCTGTGATAGTGTTTCTTTTGTTCATGAAAAGCAATTATTATTGAGGAAAAGAAGCACAGGGCACTTGTTTTGAGGTCTTCTGTTTATTCATTCTGCACTTTTACTGGTCCCTTGCAGTGCTCCAGGTTCAGCCGTGAGGGCCTGGGATTTAGGAGTGAGGGGGAGCACATGTGGTTCTTGTCCTATAGAGCTCACCCTCTTCTAGAGCTTTCTAACTAATTCACAGTGTGGTTCATGGACCAACCTCGGCAGCATCACTGGGAGCTGTTGGATGTAGATAGTGAATTCTTGTCCCAGGCCTGCTGGATGCAACTCTGCATGTTGACAAGACCCCGGGTGATTCATAAGTACAACAAAGCCTGCTTCTCTAGAGCAGCACTACCCAATGCAGGGTTTCTAGAACCTTGCCAATCCTCCACTGTTTGTTATCGGACCCCAATGAGATAAGTGCAGAAATTGAGAGTAAGCATTTAAATATTTTCATAGTAATTTGATATTGTCATGACATCTAAGTGTATGATAAGTAGACTCATCTTGTTGAAGAGGATATAAACCTTCGAGTTGCCAGACTCCTGGGTGAGTAGCGTATGGCATGAGCCATGTCCTAATCTTGTGCAGTGGGACCATGCTTCGTCAGTGATGGGTAGAAAATAAAAAAACTCAGTCTGCATCTCAGATACTTTGAGACACACTCATTTAGAAGGTGCTGAAGGCATTAGTGCAGTAATTATAGACACAAAATACAAAAATTGCCATGAAAGAGAGGTGTGAAGTGCTCTAATAGTCAGTAATCGGGGGGATTGGCCTAGTTACGGGTCAAGAGAGACTTTCCCAAACAAGTGACACCTAAACTGAGATTTGAAAGTAAGTAGAATTGACAGGTGAGGGTGAAAGAAGAGTGTTCCGGGAAGAGGGAACAGCATGTGCAAAAAGGCCTGTGGCAAGAGAAACACGGTGATCACTGCTCTCTCAGTGCTGCCTGTTGTGACCAAGTTCATGTGGTCATCTCACAGTCTCTCTCAGATCTCATTTCATTATGATTATTATTATTATTTTTTTTTACATAATTCTCATAGCTGGGCAGTTTCCTTTGTAAGATGGGTATTAAAACCAACAAAACAGAAAAAGAAAACTTCCCATAGATAAGTTTACTGATAGTTCCAGGCATGGGCAGCAGCCACTTGATAAGAAAGAAGACAGAAAACAGTAAAAGAGTCCATAAATCAAAAAGCAAAGCCAGATAGGTTAAGCGTGGAGGGAATTAATCCAAAACACACTTCTAATATTGAAGTCATTACAGTTTTTTAACATGGAATAATTATTATCTTGAGCAATCTTCAAAATATTCAGGTTTTAAAATGTGTAAAGATATGCTGAATAAATATAATTTGTAGTTATGAATATGCTAATAATATTGATTTGATCATCATGTTGTATGCAGGTGGTGGTAGTCAATGCTGTACTCCCAAAATATGTATAATCAATTATGTTTCAATAAAAAAAAGAAAAAAAAAAGAATTTTATAGAATGAACCAAAATATCATTAACCTTCCTACAAGAGATGTAGCTGAAAATCAATGGTGTTTCTGAATATCAAAAGTAATAAATAACCACATTGGAAGATACTATTTTTAAATGCATAAAAATCCATGAAATAACAAGAAATAACTTATACTTGCATCACGTAGAAACCATATGGAGAAAATTACAAAATATTATCCCGCAATATTAGGGAAAAAAAAAAAAGAGGCCTAAATAATTGTAGAGACCATGCTGTGTTTCTAAATTGTAGAATCCAAATCTTCTGAAATGTCAATTTTCATAAATACTTTTTGAAGCAGCACGGGGAACATAAAATGATTCTACAGTTTATCTGGAAGAACACACAGGTGAGAATATCATATTTTCCTTACCTCATCCTTAGAATCAGCCATTCTTTTCAAGAAGCCCTTTTTACTTCAAGTGAGAATGATAGTTAAAAACCATATACTGATCATGGACTGAGTTTTTAATAACTAAAGCTACTGGAAAGAAAAGAATATGCCTAAGGTGGTTTTAAGAGGAAAATTTGCAAAACAAATGTCAGAGTGAGATAAAATAATTTTGTGTTCATGGCCACTTAATTTAGATCATACAACAAACTTTTAGGCATATCATAAATGCATGATAATTAACACATTTAAGTTTGGCTCTACAGATTCAATGCAATCCCTATCAAAATATCAATGACATTCTCCACAGAAATAGAAAAAACAATCCTAACATTCATATGGAACAACAGAAGACCTTGAATATGCTCTGACTGTGGCATGACAGACTTTTCTTAGTTAAGTGCTCAATCTTTTTTTTTTTTTAAGATGTTAAGTTTTGAGTTTAGCCTTCAGCCTTTTCTGCTTTCTCATTTCAGGAAAACAAACCAACAAACACACACACGCACCTCTCCTTTCTAAGTGATATGGATTGAATTGTGTCCCCCCATTTTTATGTATTGAAGCTTAATCCCCATTATAACTGTTGAGGGTGGGAGATCCTATAATGGTAATGGAAATGTGGGGCTTTGAAGAGGTGATTAGATTCTGAGGACCATGCCTCAGGGAATGGATTAAAAATGGTGGTCATAGGCATGGTTCTGAGGGCTTTAAAAGGAAAGCCTGTGAGAGTCTCTCTCTCTCTGCTCCTGCCTTTCTCACAATGTGATACCCTGTGTCACCACCAAAGAAGACCCTCACCAGATGTGTTCCCTGGACTTTGGACTTCCCAGCCTCTGAAACTGTAAGCAATAAATTTCATTCTCTTATAAAACACCCAGTTCCATAAAGGGGCATGAAAATCAACTACAATGTATATTGAGAAATTAAATAAAATTAAAAAGAAATAAATCACTCAGTTCCAGATATTGTGTTATAAGCAACAGAAATGGACTAATATACTAAATGACTAAAAAGATTCTCTGGCCTTCACACTTAATTTTCAGTTACTTAACTGTCCTCAGGCTCTATAGGAGCCAGAGCAACTCAATACAGCCAGCGACTAGGATCACTGTGCTCAGATACCTGACCCTTTCTTCTCAAATCCCCGAACAGTTGCATCAGTGAATATATTCCCTACACCAGCACATTCTCCCAAGTAACCTTCAGTAAAATATTTGCAATTGGGCCCCCACTTTGTTTGAGGAACTGACCGTGTCCCACAGACCACCACCAATGGGGTCCTGATTGCCAGCTGGGTACCGAGTGATCTGAACCCCATCTTACTGCCTGCTTTCTCGGATCCTTCCTGGTTTAACCATCAGTTTGGATTCTCTAGGAAGCAGATGACAAGATGGAGCTGAGAGAGTAAAAGCTGTACCAGAGGGTAACACCTGTGAAAGGTAAACAGGGAGGAAGCAGAATTGGATAGGAAGAACTCCAGACTGTGACAGAGATCCCATGGTCTCAGCCAACTTAATGAAAAGCTCTTGAACCCATTAGAAGAGCACTTCCCCTGCCCCAAACACACACACATTGGGCAGAATTTGGCCAGACCTTCGTACCTCCACCATGCTCAGTCATTGGTTGGGTGCTGCCTGGGAGGAGCATAGGCCTGCTTCCCATTCTGTGGTAGGTCCTGAAGGGGCAGCAGCTGGAGGCCATCAGCTAACTTCACCTTTACAGCTAAATAACAAGTTTTTTCTTAGAGGAAGACTCAGGAAGTGCATCTCGATGACCGCCATGGAACCTCCTGGAGGTTAGGTCAGAGAAAGAGACTGCCTCTTGTTAGATGTTGCCATTTTGAGAGTTTGGGGAAGCTTAGCTGCTCTGCTACCCAGCCTGGGAAGGCACAGGATGTTTTGGGTCCAAACTGCCAGTTTTATGTATGTATGTATGTATGTATGTATGTATGTATGTATGTATGTATGTATGTATGTGTGTGTGTGTGTATGTGTGTGTATATGTATGTATCTACCTATCTTTCTAGCTTAAACAACAGACTTCCAGTTCTGGAGGCTGGAAGTCTGAGACTAGAGTGCCAGCATGGTCAGTTTTCAGTGAGGGCTCTCTTGCTGTGGGCTAACATGAACTCTTCTCTGTGAGTTAATTGAGAGAGACAGAGAGAGAAAGAGAGAGAGAGGGAGGCCTCTAGTGTCTCTTCTTAGAAGGACACTAATCCTATCAGATCAGGGCCCCACTCTTATTACTTCATTTAACCTTAATTACTCCCTTAGTGGTCCCATATCCAAAGACAGCCACACTGGGGATTAGAGCATCAACATATGAATTTCTTGGGGAACACAAACATTATCTATGACACCAAGAATGTATGGAAGTTCCAGCTGATATCCTCACTAGTGTTTGATTTTATGAGGCTATTTAATTTTATCCATCTGGTGGGTGTATAAAGGAATCTCATTGTGGTTTTATTTTGCTCTTCTCTGATGACTAATGATGATTTTTTTTCTATTTCTTATTGTGATAAAATACTCATTATATAAAATTTACCATTTTAACAATTTTTAAGTGTACAGTTTAGTGGCATTAGATGCATTTAAAATGTCGTGCAACCATCACCATCATCTATCTCCGTAACTCTTTTTACCTTGTAAAACTGAAATTCTATACACATAAAACAATAACTCTCCATTCCTGATAGAGCTTAGATATGTTTGTCCCCCCAGAGACCATGTTGAAATTTGATCCCCAATGTGGCAGTGCTGGGAGGTGTTTGGGTCATAGGGCAGGTCCCTCATGAATAGATTAATACCCTCCCTGGGGTTGGGGATGGAGTTAGTGAGTGAGCTCTCACAGGAATGGGTTAACTCCCCTGAGAGCTTGTACATAAAAGGAGCCTGGCATCTCCCCACCCGACTCTCTCGCTTTCTTGCTCAGCATGTGATCGACCTGCATTCACCTGCTACCTGCCATGAGTAGAAGCAGCCAGATGCAGCTGTCCTAGAATTGTGAGCTAAATAAACCTCTTTTCTTCTTAAATTACCTAGTCTCAGGTATTTTGTTCTAGCAACACAAAAATGACTAACATAATCCCCACTCCCAGCCCTTGGCAACCACCATTTTACTTTCTGTCTATATGATTTTGACCATTCTAAGTACCTCTTATAAATGGAACCATACTGTATTCGTCTTCTTGTAACTGACTTGTTTTACTAAGCATAATGTCCTCAAGGCTTATTCATGTTGTAACGTATGTTAGAATTTTCTTCATTTTTAAGGCTGTATAAATACTCCATTGTATGTATATACCTCATTTTGCTCATCCATTCAAGTGTCAATGGACACTTGGGTTTCTTCCACATTTTAGCTATGGTGAATAATGCTTTTATGAACATGGGTGTACAAATATTTCTTTGAGACTCTGCCTTCAATTCTTTTGGGTATATGCTCAGAAGTGGAATTGCTGAATCATGGTAATTCTATTAATATATTTTTTTGAGGAATTAATGTATTGTTTTCTATAGTGGCTGTAATATTTTATATTTTATGTTTCCACCAACAGCGCACAATGGTTCCAATTTCCAATGTCTTCAAATCCTCAAAAACATATTTTTATTATTTATTACAAGCATATTATTATTACAAATCATGATTTTTCTTTATGCCATCCTAATGGATTTGAGATGGTAGCTCATGTAATTTTGATTTGCATTTCCCTAATGATTAGTGATGTTGAGCATCTTTTCACGTGCTTATTGTCCATTTATATATCTTCTTTGGAGAAATGTCTAAGTCCTTTGCCCATTTTTGAATTGCCTTATTTATTTGTTGTTGAGTTTTAGTTCTCTATATATTCTGAATATTAATATCTTATCAAATATATGATTTAAAAATATTTTCTCCCATTCTGCGGGCTGCCTTATCACTCTGTTGATACTGTCTTTTGATTCACAAAATTTTCAAAAAGCCTAATTTATCTGTTTTTTCTCTTGTTGCCTGTGTCTTTAGTGTCATATCCAAAAATCACTGCCAAATTCGATGTTGTTAAGCTTTTGTACTATGATCTCTTCTAAGAGTTTTTGTAGTTTTAGCTCTTACATTTAGGTCTTTGATCAACTTTGAGTTGTTTTATGTAGGGTGTTAGGTAAGTGTCCAACTTCATTCTTTTGCATGTGGATGTCCAGTTTTCCCAGCACTATTTGTTGAAAAGATTTTCTTTTCCCCATTGAATGGTCTTGGTACTCTTGTCAAAAATCACTTGACCATATATATGAGGGATTATTTCTGGGCTTTCTATTACTTTACATTTGTCTGTATGGGTTGTCTTTATGCCAGTACCATGCTGTTTTGATTACTGTGGCTTTGTAATAAGTTTTAAAATCAGGAAGTGTGAGTTCTTCAGCTTTTCTCTTTTTCAAGATTGTTTTGGCTATTTGGATTGCCTATTTTTTTGAAAATCCTTTTCTGGACAGAGGTCTATGAATCCCTGTATTTAAAACCACTTGAATCTGATGTGATGTTTGTACAGAGAGTGGGGGAAGAGAGATATTTGGGGAAGGGTGGACAAGTGGGGAGGGGGAGTTAGGGAAAAGAAGAACTTTTCAATAACTTTCTTTTTTGAGTCCCAACTCTTAGTTTCAAAGAGAATACAGGAATAATACCCAAGGATGAGCAATGACTTTCTTTCCTCTCCTGCCTGCTCACTGTGTCAAAACTATTGGAGGGGGATGGTAGCATTTAAAAACCATTCTCTTCTCAGGAGATTTATGGTAAGCCACTAAGTGTTTATTAAAAAATATTTTTTCTTCTTAAGTAGTACAAAATCAGATGCTTTCTATGATTGTTTTCCCTTAGAGGATAAAATTTATTATAACATTTTTCTTCAAGAACCTTGACCTGGGCCACATCCACAACATAGAATGTTTCCCCTGCTCAGAAACTGGAAGTCCAGGTCTGCATCACTTGCTGCTGCTTTGCATGTTACCCAAAGTCCCTCCTGCCACTCAAGACATTACTAGTGGTTGGTACTGTCTCTGGGTAGGGATAACTTCAGGCAGGTTCAGCATTAGACACTGGACATGGGTCTCTGGCCTTCTAGCTTTTGGTTCACTGGCTCCATCTGAGAAAGGGTAACATGTGGAGGTCTAGTGACAGGGTTTATGGAGATTTGAGACCATTGCTCACTGAGCACAACATTTACAACCCCATTTGATCAACCAGGAAGACTTTTCTAGGAATACCATGGAATAGGGCATCATTAATACTGAGGCACATTTATCTTTTGTTTCTACCTCCAGATTCTAGTTACAACATCATGAGCCCCCATCTGCAGCTTCCCTTTCTTTGTTTCCATGAGAGATAATCATTGTTTCCAAAAGAGATAATCTTTGTCACCTACCTGGAAGCAGAAGAAACCAGGGAAATTTTCCAAGATCTAACCTGTGCTATGTTAACCTTGGGCATACTGCATTCTTCAATTTGGTGCAGAGGCTGTGGGACAGACTTTATAATTAACAATTAGCAGCCTGGTTGTCCTGGTAATACTGCTGATTATTACTGTGTTAAACTGCAATATCTTACATGGTAAATACTAGTCACATGTAGCTATATAAATTTAAATTAGAATTAATTAACATGAAATAAAATTTGAAATTTAGTTCATCAGTTTCAAGTGCTCAATAGCCACATGTGGCTAATTGTTACCATACTGGACAGTGTGAATATAGACATTTTCATCATCACAGAAGTTTTATTTTACCTATGCCCCTGGTAACAGGCCCACTGACTACAGATATGACCATAGATCTGGAAGCAGCCACATGACTTGGTTCCAGCTTGCTTGACTGGGATTGAGGAAGGAAATGTTCTGTCTGTCCAAGGACCAGGCAGGAGCCACACCCACATTGCACCTGGTAGCAGGCCTGCAACCTGTGAAACTGACTGCAGTCCCATAAACAGCTTCATGTTTCAGCTGTAGCCCTGATCATCTGTGTTCCTGGAGGCAGTCTTGTCCATCCATGGACTTGGCAGGAGCTACACTATCTGTTCCCCTGTAGTGGACCCACTGATTGTGGACTCACCTGCAGAACTGGAAGCAGACCCATTCACCCCTGTACCCAACTTCAGCCCTGCATACACATGGACTTGGAGGTAGCCCCATATGCCTGTGGACCTGGAAGAAGCTACACCTGACAGTGCCCCTGGTGGCAGGCTTGTCAATCATGGACCCAACTGCAGTCTCTGTGGTGGCCTTGTCTCCTAATGGTCTTGGCTTCAGCCCCACTCATCTGCAGTCTCTGAGGCAGCTCCATCTGCCTATGGACAAGACTCTAGCCCCATCCAGCTTGGCTCCAGCCCCATCAGCCCATGAGTCCAATGGCTTTGCCCATGGATCCTAGCCAATGAACCTTGCCAGTGGACAAGCCAAAATCTTCTGACTGAGCTGACTGTTGAAGGTCTTTAACTGCCAAAATTAATCTGTATAGACTAGAAGAGGTATCTATTCCTCACAATGCAGAGACACCACTGCAACGCTGCAAGGATCATGAAGAATTAGGCAAACATCAAACTGCTAAAGAAAACTAATAAAGCTCCAGTAATTGATTCTGAATAAATGGAGATCCATAAACTGTTTGGAAAGGAACTCAAAGTAATGATCTTAAAGAAACTCAAAGAGCTGCAAGAGAACACAGATAGACAATTAAATGAAATCAGGAAAAAAATACATGAACAAAACTAAAAGTTCAATAAAGAAATAGAAACCATTAAAAAAAAAGTGCCAAATAGAAATCCTGGAGCTGAAAAATACAATGACTGAACTGAAAATTCAATAGTGAGCTTCAGAAGCAGACTCAATCAAGTGGAAAAAAGAATCAGTGAACTCAAAAGCAGTCATTTGAAATTATTCAGTTAGAGGAACAAAATAAGAAAGAATAAAAATGAGGGAAGAAAACTTGTGGGACTTATGGGAAATCACTGAGCAAACTAATATGACCAGTATGCACATTGTAGAAGTCTAACATGAGAGTGAGAGGAGCAGAAAGCTTATTTAAAGAAATAATAGTTGAAAACTTCTCAAATCTAAGGAGAGTAATGGATACCCAAATGAAGAAGCCTAAAGGTCCCTAAATAGGTTGAACCCAAAGAGATCTACAGGGAGACACATTACAATTAAGCTGTTGAACCTCAAGAACAAAGAGACAATTTTGGAAGCAGTAAGGGTAAAGCAACTTGTCACATACAAGGGAGCCCCATAAGATTATCAGGAGATTTCTTGGCTTGCATGCCAGAAAGAGTGGGATGATATACTCAAAGTAAGAAGGAAAAACTATCATCCAAGGATATTTTAACTGGAAAAGCTGTTATTTAAAAATGAAAGAGAAATAAAGACTTTCCCAGACAAAATAAAACTGAGAAAATTGATCACGATTAGACCTGTGTATTAGTCCATTTTGTGCTGCTATAACAGAATACCTGAAAATGGGTAATTTATAAAGAAAAGAGGTTTATTTGGCTTATGATTCTCAGACAGCTGCATCTGGGGCAGGCCTCAAGCTGCTTCTACTCATGGTGAAAAGTGGCAGGCAGCTGGTGGGTACAAGCAGACCACATGGTGAGAGGAAGCAAGACAGAGAGAGGGGAGGTGCCAGGGTCTTTTAAACAATCAGCTCTCATGGGAACTAATAAACTGAGAACTCACTCACTACCCTCACCCCCCACAAAGAGCATTAATCCATTCGTGAGGGATCCACCTCCATGGCTCAAAACAACTCCCCCAACTGCCACATTGGGGATCAGTTTTCCACATGAGTTTTGGGGAGACTATAACATCCAAACCCTATTAACTTGCCTTAAAGGAAGTGCTAAAGGGAGTTTTTCATGTTGAAATGAAAAGATACTAAACCACAACACATAAGCATATGAAAGTACAAATCCCACTGCTAAAGGTAAATATAAGACAAACACAGAATAATGTAATACTGTGATGGTGGTGTGTAAATCACTTTTAATACTAGTCTATAAATAAAAGAAAAAGTGGTCAGAATAGCTACAACCATAGAAATTTGTTAATAGAAACACAATATAAAAAGAAGTAAAATCTGACATCAATTACATAAAACGTATGTGGGGGAAGTAAAGTGTAGAATTTCTGTATGTAACTGAAATCAAACATTTAAAGAAAAATTACCAATCATTCTTAAATTATTCTAAAAAATCAGGAGATGGAACACTTTAAAACTCATATATGAGGCCAGTATCACCCTGATA
>NW_007743257.1:19345-19677 GCF_000696425.1 Galeopterus variegatus | reverse complement strand
TGTTCCCACAGTGATGCTTGGAATTCCATAGATGACTTGGTTGCCCATTTCTTATTCTGCATTTAAATTAGGCAACAAAACTTGTGTTTCTTTACTTAATTTCATTTCATATCAAGCATCCTCCAAATTGAGGGACATTTTTCAAATTCCCTTGAAGTTGATGGACAAGAATCTCCAAGGAGCTTATACCACCTCTGCTGCTGATTTGTGGGCTCTTGCTGGCTTGTGGCTCCTTCCAGGCTCCCTGGTGTTAAATTAATACCAACTGATGTGGAGCCGACAAGTAGGTGAAGATGGAGAGGATCATGATATTAAAAAAACCCAATCTGTTA
>NW_007743257.1:16882-17280 GCF_000696425.1 Galeopterus variegatus | reverse complement strand
ACAGTTTCACAGAGGTGCTCCTTTTTTTCTGACTTCCCTGATGTGGCTGTCCATGGATGCTTCAGAAAGCCCTACCCTGTACTCACTGGGCTTGGTCATTCTCTCTCTTCAATACACTTTTCGAAGTCTGAGTTATTCCATCTAGAACTCCCCTGTGGGGAGAAGAGCTCTAGGATGACAGTCAGTTTCACCCTTGCATTGCTAATGCCATGGAGTAATTCGAGGAAGATGTGAACTTCCAAGTCCAATCCTTACCGGGGTGGCCACTGGCCCCCTCTATCCTCCACTTTGTTCAGTGTGTAACTGTTAGACATGCTTATCCATTGCCCAAGGACAAATGTCAATTCTTAGTTTAAGCCCTATAGTTGAAACCGAAGGTCACAAACTTTTAGCCCATG
>NW_007743257.1:14467-15008 GCF_000696425.1 Galeopterus variegatus | reverse complement strand
GAGATGAGACCTGAATGATATGGAAGAGCCAGCTCTGAGAAAGTTTCTGTGCACAGCAAGTACAAGGCCGAGAAGCACAGGAGAGCTCGAGTGAACAGAGGTTGAAGAGAACTTAGTGAGCCGGGAAGACAGAGACAGCAGATGATGTCGGAGTTGTGTGTCAGGACCAGGACGGTGGAGGCCAGGACAGGGCCTTTGGGGTTTATTTTGAATACACTAGGAGCCTGCAGAAGCTTTAAGCAGGGGCATGATGTAATTTGATCTACACTTTTAAAGATCATTCTGGCAGCCACGTGAGAAAAGAATGGCCACAGGTATATGAAAAAATGCTCAACATCACTAATCAGCAGGGAAATGCAAATCAAAACCACCCTGAGATAACACCTCACCCCCGTGAGAATAACAAACGCTAGAGAGGACGTGGAGAAAGAGGAACCCTTCTGCGCTGTGGGTGGGACTGTAAATTAGTGCAGCCATTATGGAGAACAGTGTGGAGGTTCCTCAAACAACCGCAGGTAGAACTACCATGTGGTTTAGCAAT
>NW_007743257.1:11712-12328 GCF_000696425.1 Galeopterus variegatus | reverse complement strand
AGAATGATTGCATACTGTAATGATGAATAAGCGAACTAGCCTGCTCTAACCATCACACATTTTACGCAACTACTAAGAATCACGTTGTACCCCACAAGTATGTATAATAAATTATCTTTAAAAAATCACAGGGACTGAATAATAATAATAAAATAATAACAATAAAATACATTTCCAGATAAACAAAAGCTAAGGCAGTCTGTCACTAGTTGGTCACTAGACCTGCCCAACAAGAAATGCTAAAGAGAGTCCTTTAAGCTANAAAATTACAGCTGGGTGGGAGGAATAAGTTCTTGTGCTCTACAGTACCACAAGGTGACTGTAGTTAACAATTTATTGCATATGTTCGAATAGCTAGAAGACAAGCTTTTGTATGCACCCAACAGAAAGAAATGATAAGGGTTTTAGGTGATGGATGTGCTAACTACCCTGATTTGATTGCTACACGTTGTATGTATCAAAATATCACTCTGAAGCCCATAAACATGTACAATTATTACGTGCCAATTAAAAATAAATAATTTTTAACAAAAGGAAATCAAGAAGAGAGGTACATGTTCCCACAGTGATGCTTGGAATTCCATAGATGACTTGGTTGCCCATTTCTTATTCTGCA
>NW_007743257.1:6002-6464 GCF_000696425.1 Galeopterus variegatus | reverse complement strand
TATAATTCTTCACTGTAGAGCCCAAAGTGATTCTTTGTGAGGGCATTTTGCTACAAAAATCAGTCTGCAAAGTAGATACGTTTTCCCTGGCAACTCGTCTAGCTGAGATGCATATAGATGTCTGTGTCTTAGCTGATGCTGGGAACAGGTCCATTGTAGTTAAGAAGTGAGATGCTCAAGAAAGTCAGGAAGAAATCCTGTCATTTGTGGCAGCGTGGATGAGCCTGGAGGTAATCGAGTTAAGAGAAATAACCTGGGCACAGAAAGATATATACCGTATGTTCTCACTCATATGCAGAAGCTAAAAAGTTAATCTCAGGGAAGTAGAGAATAGAATAGTGGTTTGTAAAGGCTGGGAAGGGTGGGGGTGGGGTAATAGGGAGAAGTTGGTTAAAAGATGAAAAATTACAGCTGGGTGGGAGGAATAAGTTCTTGTGCTCTACAGTACCACAAGGTGACTGT
>NW_007743257.1:0-467 GCF_000696425.1 Galeopterus variegatus | reverse complement strand
AACATGTTTTGTATAATTCTTCACTGTAGAGCCCAAAGTGATTCTTTGTGAGGGCATTTTGGTACAAAAATCGGTCTGCAAAGTAGATACATTTTCCCTTGCAACTCGTCTAGCTGAGATGCATATAGATGTCTGTGTCTTAGCTCATGCTGGGAACAGGTCCATTGTAGTTAAGAAGGGAGATGCTCAAGAAAGTCAGGAAGAAATNTTTTTCCTATATAATTTAATAGACAAACACATAAAATAATAACCATAAATCTATGTTAATAGACACAAAATGTATACAGATGTAACTTGTAAAAATAACAAGAGGGGTGAGATGAAGCCGTGTAACAGCAGAAATTTTGTGCACTATTAATGTTGGTATAAATTCAAAATAAATTGATATAAATTTAAGATGTTAGTTTTCTATTTCTTTTTGAGTCAATTTTGGTAGTCTGTGTTTCTAGCAATTATTTCATTTCATC
>NW_007743256.1:22595-24337 GCF_000696425.1 Galeopterus variegatus | reverse complement strand
AGAAATTTTTTCCTCACTTATGGTTATTTAAATATTCATCATATATATACTTCTAGTAATACTGTGGTTCTATTTTGTATAAATCTTTAATCTATCCAAAGTTTTAGTGTATTGCATTATGTGTGAGCTAGGTTTCAATGTATGAGCAAAAGCATTTATTTCCTTTAATTTTCACACTGATTTCAAACACAGCATTTATAAAGTGTGTGGACTCGTATGTGTGTGTGTACCCATGTTTGTCTTTGTCTGGCTTATTTCACTTAACATAATTTTCTCCACACTCATCCATATTGTTGCAAATGGCAGAATTTCATTTTTTTTTTAATGGCTGAATAGTATTCCATTGTGTATATATATACTACATTGTCTTTATCCAGTTATCCATTGATGGACACTTAGGCTGGTTCCATATTTTTGCTACTGTAAATAGAGCTGCAAAGAGCATGAGAGTGCAGATACCCCTTCGACATTACAATTTCCATTTCTTTGGATATATACTTGGTAGTGGGAATGCTGGACCATATGGTAACTCTCTCTGCAGTTGTTTGAGAAAACTTCATACTGTTTTCCATAGTGGCCGTGCTAATTTATAGTCCCACCAACAGTGTAGAAGAGTTCCCCTTTCCCCATATCCTTGCCAGCATTTGTTATTCTTAGTCTTTTTAATAATGGCAAGTCTAACCAGGGTGAGATGATATCTCCATGTGGTCTTGATTTGCATTTCTCTGATGACTAGTGATGCTGAGCATTTTTTCATGTACCTGTTGGCCATTTTTATATCTTCTTTTGAAAGTTGTCTATTCATCTCCTTTCCCATTTTTTAATTGGATTTTTTGTTTTTTTACTGTACAGTTGTTTGAGTTCTTTGTATATTCTGGATATTAATCCCTCATCAGATGTATAGTTTGCAAATATGTTCTCCCATTCCATAGATTTTCTTTCCACTCTGCTGATTGTTTCCTTTGCTGTACAGAAGCTTTTTAGTTTGATATAATACCATTTGTTTATTTTTTCTTTTATTGCTTGTACTTTTGGGGTCATATTCAGAAAGTCTTTGCCCTGTCCTATTGCCTGGAGTGTTTTCCCTTAGTAATTTTATGGTTTCAGGTCTTATATTTAAGTCTTTAATCTATTTTGAATTGATTTTGGTATATGGTGAAAAGCACAGGTCCAGTTTCATTTTTCTGTATATGGATGTCCAATTTTCCCAGGACCATTTATTGAAGAGGCTGTCTTTTCCCCAATGTATGTTCTTGTTGCCTTTGTCAAAGATCAGTTGGCTGTAAGTAAGTGAGTTGATTTCCAGGTTTTCTATTCTGTTCCATTGATCCAAGTGTCTGTTTTTATGCCTGTAACATGCTGTTTTGATTATAATAGCTTTGTAATATAATTTGAAGTCAGGTAGTGTTATGCCTCTGGCTTTTCATGTAGAGTTTTCTTAAGTTAATTTTACTTCTTTTCTTTCTGAAATGTCTTTTAAAATGCTATTTTCTTAGTGTTTAATTGTTATTATGTATCAACTCTAAGCTTTCACTACAGTTTTGGATTAAAAAACAAAACAAAACAAAATACTAAACTTAAACACATTTATTAGTTGTGTAATTTTGAGCAAGTTACCTGGCCTTTTCATGCCTCAGACTCTTTGCGAGGAAAAGAACTTAATAAAAGTGCCTATCTCTTAGTTTTTGTTGTAAAGATTAAAATGGTAATAGCAAAGCACATACACTGATATGTCAATAATT
>NW_007743256.1:20169-22525 GCF_000696425.1 Galeopterus variegatus | reverse complement strand
GAGTTTTCTTAAGTTAATTTTACTTCTTTTCTTTCTGAAATGTCTTTTAAAATGCTATTTTCTTAGTGTTTAATTGTTATTATGTATCAACTCTAAGCTTTCACTATAGTTTTGGATTAAAAAACAAAGCAAAACAAAATACTAAACCTAAACACATTTATTAGTTGTGTCATTTTGAGCAAGTTACCTGGCCTTTTCATGCCTCAGACTCTTTGCGAGGAAAAGAACTTAATAAAAGTGCCTATCTCTTGGTTTTTGTTGTAAAGATTAAAATGGTAATAGCAAAGCACATACACTGATATGTCAATAATTGCTGTTAATTTTGTCATTGCTATTATTAGTAGTGTTAAGAAAGCCACAGACCATTTATATTTTCTATCATATTGTCTACTTGAGCTTATTAAAACTTTTGTTTTGTACAGACAGAAACCCAATTTTCATGATCTTCATTCCAAAAGTCCTGAGAAACAGGATCCATATCAGCTTTGGTAATATGCTCATCAATCATGTTCAGAGGATAATGATCATAAAACAACCTGGTAACTTTTATTGGAACAATATTATATTGGCTTTTTAAATTATATATATATACACACACACACACATATCTTTATTTATAAATGTATATATAATTATATGTAATATAAAATTATTTCTATTATATAAATAGTATATATTATTTTCTGATTTTTATCTTTTACAACTTTCAACTTATCTTCTTTGGGTTTACAATGTGCATTTTTCCTAATCTATTCAGTTGAGTGCATAGTTTATTTATTTTAATTATTTTTAGAGTAAAATTATTTAAAGCTACAGTTTCTCTTTTTTCACATATAGCTATTACGGCAACTCAAGTGTTTAGAAATGCAGACTTCTCAATAGCATTACCACATAAATAAACAGAAATTGCAGTTGTAATTTCTTTTTTGAAGAAATACTTAGAAGCCAAACTTTTAAAAAATATTAAGTCATTTAAAAAATAATCAATTGTGATTTCAAATTTTATTGGATTCTTGTCAAAGGTTTTGTAGAAAAGAATCAATATCTAGAAATGTATTGAGGTATTGTGGCATGATCAATTGTTTTCCAATGCTACATCTACAAACATATTTTAGCATTTTTAAAGTATGCTTTTTTAATTTTTAAAAAGCTTAAACTTCCAAATTATGTTCCGGATTCTAGTTCTTCTGTCACCTTTCTAAGGATAATTTGAATTTGAAGCTTGCAAGCTTATGATGATCCTAACAAACTTCCTTATCCTTGTGTCTTCTCCCTTTGAAGGAAGTTTCACCATTTCAATAAGATAATATCTGCTTTAAATGGCCATTTGGGAGCCTACACAGAAAATGATTATTATAAAGTGCTTTACCTCCACTTCATGACAACTAAACCTGTAAGTTCTTTGCACTTGTGTAAAAGAGAATAATATAAATACCTATAAGTTTTGTGTCTTAAAAATTGTCAGACACTGTGTTCATCTCTACATATATTTCTCCTAACACCACTCTAAAATCTATATTATGTAGTCACCATTTTACATGTGAGGTAACCACTTATTATGGAGATTAGTAAATAGCAGATCATTTATCAGAACCTATGTCTGCCTGACAGAAAAGAGTCTGTAATCCTTTCCATAACAGAAATATAATTTACTACCAACAAGTAGAATATAGCAGTAGTAATACAACAAAAATTAGCATAATGAGTAAAAACGTGCACTAGTTCCATACTATTAAGGATGTTTATATTCTTCCCCAGGCTAGCAACACAATTTGTTACTCAGAAACAAAACAGAAATATATAGTAGTTGCTAATTCCATAAAAATAAAATGAGAAAAATATTGTTGATATCTTGGGCTGACTAATTTTATCATTTATGTTTTCACCATAATTTTTTTATTACTATAAACACGTATAAGTGTAAAATAATACATCCAGTGGTTAGTAATTCAGCATTCGGCTTGATTTTAACCATCCCTTAAGAATATTTCTTTGTTCTGCAAGTAATAGTTTTCTTGGTGTTTTGGGAAAATTACTATAAATGATTTAATATTTTCATGATTTTATGATTTAATATTTTATGATTAAATGATTTATGATTTAATTTTTATTTGAAAAGTTATGAATAGTAATTAATTGACCAGTAAATCACCAAGGTAGTTTTAAACAGATGTTAGTATTCTAAAGCTGACTGTCCAAATACAAATAACACTTGTCTAGCTCTATAGGTAGCATAGTACTACTGTATTTTGTGTTTCTACTTTCTCTCCCTCACTGTCATTCTTCTTTTTCTTTTACTTCTGAAAGTAGATGGTTGCATTTTTATGTATTTACTGAGTAAATTGTTATGTTTTCA
>NW_007743256.1:16717-19386 GCF_000696425.1 Galeopterus variegatus | reverse complement strand
TTTTTTTTTTAATATGAAGAGAGTCCAAAAGGGAGTTATCATTAGATGGAATTTTCTGTAAATCACTAGCTCTCTACAATATGATCTAGACCTTATCTCCATCAAGAAATAGGTAATTAATATTCACTTTGTGGCAAATTCATTCAAACTCTACTCAATTTTAGCAAAGTAATTTTGTGCTCTTCAGAATTCTTACAGCTGTTTCCCATGTGCTATACATGAGAATCATATTGTTTCCCATTGTATTCAGCAATTCTTCCCCCTTATGTATATTTACTTTCCAGCTTGACATAGGTAACAAGAAGTGCAGCATACAAAATTCTTTTATATGAGGCTTGAGTTGTTGATACTATTGTTCCTTTGATGCAAGACATATATGATTCTGGCTTTGCTCCTTCCCTTTTTCTGTATCATTGAACATTATCTATCCCTGCAAAAATTATTTGCAGTTATTCAAGAGGTACTCTAATAATTTTTAATAGCAAACGTTACTGACATTGTTACATAGATGACAAAGTATGAGCTAAGCTTCCATTGTTATGTGGGGTACAGTCCTTTTTACTCTTTTCATCTTTTTTCCTTCAAATACACTACAAATTTCCTTTATTTCATATAATGATAGAGCAGCTTCTCTGATGCAGTTGACAGAATGAAAATAAAAATCCTTTATATCTAGAGATAGCTTTTGCCTAAATTCAGTTAAGACAGTCTTTCTCTATTAAATAATACTTTAGAGATTTTAAATTAAAATTATTTTAATATCATATGTCTATTTTTGTGTAATTGCAACTATGTTACTTCAAGAATCATGGTAAAACATTAAAATTGTAGAACTATAGTTCTATAACATAGTATATTAAAAACTTTTTCTTATATACCTTTAAAAGTATGCCTTTATGGCAATGCTATTTCTGCACCCAGAAATTCTACCTTTTAAAAATGATTATATATTCATTAGCAAAGCAAATCTATACATAGTGGGAAACCTGTATAAATGCTATTTAAGTTTAAAAATTAATTGAGTAACTTTATTAGATATATCAACAAAATATTAAGATCAAGATATATAAGATGATATTTTTAAACTATTTTTTCCAGTTGAATTGTTTATGTCAGATAAATTCTTCAGTATTCAATGATATATAGATATCTAACATAAAGTTGTGGATCTCATTTTCCCTTTTATGATACACTCTTTTATTTGTGAGACATCCCCATGAGCTATGGTAGTGATAAGGTAAATCTCAGATGAAGCATAATTCCTTGCTCACTACCTGTAACTATCCTTTTCTCCTAACTGAATTATAACATACCAAAGTATATGGTTATACATGACCAGTTGTGTTGTCCTAGGATATCTCATAAATCCTTTGGGGGTACCCTAGGTAATAAATTGCTTTTTCTAAAGCTTCTTCAGAACTAAGTCCCTTCTCCACAATCACTGAATAAGTGTATTGGACACTATTTGAAAACCCCCCTACAAAATTTGGTAAATTGTACCTATTTGTGGTTTTGTTTGCTGATGTTCAAATTGACAGCAGTGGATGTCTAGGGATTCACTGAGGTGGCAGAAGTAGATTGCTCATTTGCTTGATAGATGGGCATGGAAAAGCAAGCAGCATATGAAAGATTTCCCTACAGGTGGCTGCTGGCTATGGCTAAGGGGTGTGACTTGGCTATTGAACTGGAAGCAATAACTTCTACACTGGGCAGGAGATTTAAAGAAGCAGAGATATGTTCTGTTTCTGCTCTCTTGCCCAAGAGAGAATCTACTGAACCCAGAAGAATATACAAATTTACATTTCTGTAATGGCAATATAGCATAGATTAAGTCGCCTCAAAAGTGAAAAGTTTTCTATTAAATGGCTAATAATAAATATCTACATACTATAATGATAGTTTGATATCCTCTTATTAAATTTGGCTTCACCCTGAGGCTTTAAAGTCATTTCTCTATGAGAATTCTGGCACAAATCTATGAGGATTCTAAGTGTCTGACCTTAAGCAATCAATACTCCCCATGAGGGCTACCTAATGGTCTAGAAATCACAGTAGTATTATCACTTGGCTCAGATATGTTTGCTTGGAAGATACAGACTCCATTTTGGATTTAAATGAACTGATTATAATATAGATTTGCTCTCTTAGTCTCTAGTTACTCAGGAAACTGTAGTACTATGTGCTTTATACTGCATGCATGGAGTATCAGTCTATCAATCCATCTGCCTTTTTTATATTTGGAACATTAGAAATATAAAATCTATCTCATCTTTCCATCAAATTCTAGCAAACTCTTGATTTAGCAGTTTTAGATCTCTTGAATTGAAAAGATTTTTAAGACTTTATCAAATGTACAAAGTAATTGATCAATTTTTACTATTTCAAATATGTTAATTTTCCCAAACCATTTCAAATTCTGTCTCTAGTATATACCCTTCTATTTTTCTACTGAGTTATTTAGTCAATCCATTTCTACCACCACCCCTTAAAAATGAATCATTGTTTAGCAGATGCCCTGAAGTAATTTGTGCACACCTCATAATACCATATTTTTTATAGAATACATAGTCCCTGTATTTCCTATTATTCAAATTATGCATATGCCTACATTTTAGGCACTAAACTGCTGATAATTTACAGGTAAAATTTTAAGTTAGTCTTATGTGCGA
>NW_007743256.1:15396-16401 GCF_000696425.1 Galeopterus variegatus | reverse complement strand
ATTTTAGGCACTAAACTGCTGATAATTTACAGGTAAAATTTTAAGTTAGTCTTATGTGCGACAACTGTGTATGTGAAAGTAGAAAATGTATTGAATAATTAAATTTACAGTTAATTTATTTCAGTAAGACTAGTAATGGATGTCAGGAATACCTCATTTATATATATCAACAAGAGATGATAATAATAGATTTTGTATTTTATGAAATAACAGGCTATTTAATAAAATAATGTCCTATGAAGAGAGATAAAGCACTATTCTTTTCTTGGATAATGTGTTTTGTGAAGGCTTGACCTAAGCTGTTTTTGAGCATCTATAAAATCAAAGAAAAAATGTATTTAGTATATGAAACTCGTGCCTTTTACTGTAGCAGGATGTGTATTATATATGATATTATATATATAAGATATACATGTGTGTTTGTATGTGTGTCTCTGACTTACAGCAAAAATAGGTACATACCATTATCAAAATACTTTATTATCAAATTATAAATTCCATTGTTAAACTGAGGACACATGTTTTCACTTAGTACTTTACTGCAAAATAGCCTGTAGAACTACAAATTATGAAAATATAATCCAGTGCACGAAACCAGTGTAGTCCATATAGACAGATGGAATTGTACACAGGGCATAGGATTCAATTTAAATTAAGGCAAACTGCAAATGCTTCGATGGCAAGAGTATTCAACATCATTGTATTCCTAAAAATGCACTACACATAGGAAGCACATAATAAATATTTTATGAGTGGATTGAATTTGGTACAAAATTATGTGTCTTTTCTTCAATAATAAACCATGAGATAGTAAAACTAAAGGAGAAGGTTAACACAATTAGCTGAATATGCCATGAAAACAAGCTATATTTAAAAAGAGATTCCCAGTAGCATGTGCACATATCACATACAGGAAATGGGAACACAGTTATGCTGGAATCCATTTCCTCACACTAGGAAATAACTCTACACCCACTCAACCTAAGAAGGCAGATCTATCATTTA
>NW_007743256.1:12790-13879 GCF_000696425.1 Galeopterus variegatus | reverse complement strand
ACTCTTTTTTACAGCCCTTAATAACATGAAGAAACTTAAAATGTGCAGCAGCTTTTATCAGCAGCAGCTTTTATCAGATTCTACTGTTAAACTTTTCTTTATTAGATACCATGTAGTCAGAAAATAACCTGAAGACTTTAGCACTTTGGGTTCTTTTCTTAAAATGTGGTGAAGTGCAGAGCAATTCAGAGAAATCCAACCTTACAAGAGGAAGATGAGATCCAAAGGCAGGTAGTCCTATCTAGCCTGATCAAGTACTGCCCACCTGGGCCATTCAGCTGTACCATCATCAGAAACTTTCCCATAATGCCTTGAGAAGACAGTTTCTTCTTTATCACATTTGTTTTGTGTGAATATTCGAGCTAATATTTAAGGTCAACATCTATTTTTACTAAAAATACATTTAATTAATTCCTGCTACTTTACACCCATAATTTTTTCGACTCCCTAAAAAAATTCCAGATGGATGCCTGTTATTTTAGTTATTTGAAAAGGCAAAATTACCTCTGAAAAAAAGAAAAAATTAAGTGAATAGAGTATTTGAGTAAGATCGTCTAGAGTGAGGAAAGGGGACAAAATCTCACGGGAAGATTAAAATAGTTTTATCCTTCATTTGTTTAATTAAAAAAAACCAATAATTTACTTTGTACCTAAAGGCACCAAGCACTAGGGATTTCAAAATAAATAAGGCACTTCCCTTCCTTGATATAATATGTACTATTTTTGTTAAAATTACATGATGACAAACTCTGCACAGACACATATAAAGCATTTTTAGGCGTCAATCTCTTTTGATGCTTATAGGTATCCAGTGAGCTGGTTACTATCTCCATTTAGCTTGACATCCAGCTCCATAAATCTATTTTATTGGTGAAAATGCATTATAAATTTTAATCAGCCTTAATATAATAGTAGCATACATATCATACATCTTGTGCCCATAAAGGGTTTTTATGAAGATAATTTAGGTGTCTTATCCTCAATTTGGTTGTAACCCTGCATCTACAAGGGTTCTTTTGATGCCATATTAATGTTCAGATCCCAATTTATTCAACATTTTTAATGCAGCAATATTTTGGGAAAAAAAAA
>NW_007743256.1:6928-11851 GCF_000696425.1 Galeopterus variegatus | reverse complement strand
AAAAAAAAATTGTGTGGTATTCCTCGCTCTCTCTCTCCCTTTCTTTAAACAAAGCATTTGACCTTTATCTAAGTACTCTGAAATATTCATCTCTCAGGGGGGAGATTAGGAGTTGTTACAAAATGAAGGCCCAGAGCAGAGAAACATGAGGTAATATTCTACTTCTGGAATATGAAACCGGACTTTGAAGTAAGGAAATAAGATGTTATCTTAAGAAAGGAATGCCTAACCACCCTCCATCTATTCTCTTAGCTTACCAAGGTCCAAGCCTAATGAATTTGGTTTATAGACTTTTTCTTGAAGAGTAACTCATTTGTCTCTAATAGCAAATCAAGGAAACATACTGCTCAATAGTAGAGATAGATGAGGAAATATCACATAAGTAGTGACAATTACAAATATCTAACAGCTATGATAGCAGAGGCTCCATTTATTCACAGAAGACATCGGCCAGACATATTTCAGGGGCAGTTCTAGAGGCCCATGCCAAGTCAGAATTAACCTTTTTGTTTCTGGATGATGGGGATTCCAACGAGTGTCACAGAGCACTGGCTGGGTGGCTTAGGGGCTTTGGGAATTTCAGAGCAATGGCTATTTATCAAACTGTATGGAAGTATTTCAGTATTTTATCGTCTGGTTGATCCTGCTATTGTGTACCATTTGAAGTAAGAAAACAATACATGCTAAATAAATGAATTAGATAACCTATTGCTCTGACAAAAAAATATAGAAATGGCATAAGACAGACTGATCATTACTACTTTAGATTTGAGTCTCTCTGGGTTGGTGACATTTGAATTGATATCTGGATGACAAGAAAGAAAGAGCTCTGCAAAAGTGTTGGGAAGAGCATTCTAGGGGATGTGGCCATCAAATATACTGTGTAACTTTAAAATAAAAACAGCATTAGAGCAGATATACAGTTGGTACTTGATCAGTGCAGGGGTTAGGGGCGCCAACCCACCATGCGGTCAAAAATTCATGTGTAACTTTTGACTCCCCACAAACTTGACTACTTTACTACTAATAGCCTACTAATAACCTACTGTCAGGTAGGCTACTTATCTGTTTGGTTATGTCGTTTCATGACACGTCTAACCAGAAATTTTCCAGTATACTTCTTGGAAAAAATCCACTTACAAGTTCAAATCTGTGTTGTTCAAGGGTCAACTGTATCCGTAAGTTCCTAAATACTTAGCAATTAATGTAAAATAACATATAATGAAAACGTCGGGGTAAAAGAAATGGGAAAGAGAGCTCGTAGTAGAAGGAGAGCTAACAACAGGTGAGAACTTAGGGAACTATGGTTAAAAGTATAAAACACTATGGAAATTTGAAGGAAATCTCTAGTTTCTCAATGAGGGGTCATTAATTACAATAAAAAATAGGCCTAGGATACCAGCATTGTGTGTGAACCAGATGCCTGTTTTCTAGGGTGCCAAGTATGAGCGTTTTCATTTATGGGTATGTTCAAGTGTGAGATTGCTGAAGTAACTATAATCACCTGGTTCGTAGCCTCATGCATCCACACGTATGGATGAATCCTTAATAAATGAATTCTCTGACAGTGGAGTTGGGCTTGGCCATGCGGTTGTGTTGGCCAAGAAAATGTAATGTACACAAAGACTTTAAAATTCTTGCACGTTGGGGCTTGCATTCCTTTGCTGCTAACCTGCTAAAGATTAAGGGACTCCTTGGAGAAAAGAGGCCCAGCGAGTCCCCCAGATCAAGCAACTGCCTACCACAGGCTCCACTTGAGCCAGCCCAGACAACAAAAACCATCCAGTCAACACATAGAATCCTGAGAAATATAACGTTTGCAATTTTAAATCACTAAGTTTTGAGGTGGTTTGTTGCACAGCAAAAGCTTTCTAGTACTGGGACAAAAAAAATGTGTGAATAGCAAGTATTTGATATAAAAGTGACATATGTAGTGAAAAAGAAAATCTGTAGAATCCTGTGTCTTGAGGTAATGACTACATTATTAACAAGAAAAACTGCTGATAAACTTAGTCCACTTACTATATTTCAAGAAAAATAATACAGGGAATTTGAGCCGTGTGCCAGGCATTTGTGCTAAATGCTACAATATAAAAATAAATGCCCTTTTCCCCAAGGAGCTCAGGGATTAGGGATGAAACATACTGCTGCAAGGGGCAAGGTGGGCTGGTGAGTGCTGTGCTGTTAATGAATTATTTCAGCCTCACGTCAGTTCCCAGGGAACAGGGTGCCCCAATTGTAGGTTTTTCAACTGTGAATTAAACTACATTTCTCTTTTCTTCTTTGAAAATAGCTCTGTCTCCCAAATTAATTACACTATTATTAGTATATATACAAATATTTTTAAATATTTAAATAATTATCCCTCTTCGTGGATTTTAGAAAAAGACAAGTTTTAGGAATGATTATGAGTGATTTCAGAGGGTAACGACTGAAAACAATATTACCATGATTTACAGGTGTCTTTAACCTTCCCTCCACTGCTTTCTCCCTTGCCCACTTTTTACCTTCTACAATAGGAGACTGGCCAAAAAACTGAGTACATCTTTCTCACCTACTCAGTTCTCTTAAAGTGGACATTGGAGCAAAACAAGAATGGCTATAAAAGGAAACAGATATATAAGGAATATAAACTGGCAATCTTCTCGTTTATAATACACCTACCTCTTTTACCATTCTCTTCCACAAAAAATAAACTCTGAAAAAAATAAACTTCCTGGTCATGTGCTTCCATACCAAAAAACCCACACAGATTCCTCTTTGTAGTCTAATAAAGCCATATCAGAATCTGGAGTCACTTAGCAGCAGAAGGGGACGAATGAGCTCTTGTGCCCAACAGGCTTTTGACCTTTCACCCCTGTGGTTGAGTCCACAACAGCTTTCCTTTCCTGTATCTTGCATTCACTTCTTATGCTCTCCAGCACCTCCCAAAGTTATTGTTTGCAGACAATTTACATTATTTAAAAGGCCTATATTTTCAAAAAGTTCTTATTTATGTTACAGCAGTAGGTTTTTTATTTTGATGGATTAAATACACTGTAGGAGTTTGAGCTTCTCATGGAATTCAATAAAAAGAGATTAAACTTGTATACATCTTCCTTCTTTCCCAGCTGTATTTCTCTGTGGGATGTAGGTGTTTGTGTATTCCTGTTATTTTAGGCTTATGATAATTCATGATCTGTCCCAAAATTGGGCTAAAAATCAAAAATAAAGTCAAATATTTGGGCATAGTGTTTTGAAATGTGCATTCTCACAGGAAAAAGAAGAATGTATTGCTAATAAGGACTAGCTGAAGGCATAACAATAAATAAGTGAATTTTAAGTGTGCTGCCCCTCTGTGCTATTCTATCTCATTGGGCACTCCCTCTTAAGTTAAGAGAATCAGAATCATACACGCAAACTGCTTTGGGCTCTACAGTGCAATAACTCATTGGATCCTATGTTCTTTCAATTTCGTTATAAACATTGAAAATCATTTCCATGTAACTTCCCCCCCCCCATTCCTATTTTCTCCCAGGGTCAATGTGTTATTTAAAAAAAAATGTGTACAGAATAAAATGTGTACCAAATAATTTGAGGCAACACACTATTATTAATATCTATAACATTCACCATTCACTNATGTGCATTCTCACAGGAAAAAGAAGAATGTATTGCTAATAAGGACTAGCTGAAGGCATAACAATAAATAAGTGAATTTTAAGTGTGCTGCCCCTCTGTGCTATTCTATCTCATTGGGCACTCCCTCTTAAGTTCACAGAATCAGAATCATACACGCAAACTGCTTTGGGCTCTAAAGTGCAATAACTCATTGGATCCTATGTTCTTTCAATTTCGTTATAAACATTGAAAATCATTTCCATGTAACTCCCCCTCCCCATTCCTATTTTCTCCCAGGGTCAATGTGTTATTAAAAAAAAAATGTGTACAGAATAAAACGTGTACCAAATAATTTGAGGCAACACACTATTATTAATATCTATAACATTCACCATTCACTACTTTTCACCTAGGGCCTAATACCATGCCTTTCAGGCATTAGGCCATTTCTAAATCCCTGTTGAATAATCATTTGATCCTTTTTGCATTTTGAATCCCCTATTCCCAGAAACAAAAGAAAGTTACATAAGTTTCAGCAGGATAAAGACTTTCAGTTGGGAGGAGCAAGGTCATTCGCGATGGCTGCCCAGTGCACATCTCCAGAGGTTGCTCTTCACCCTGTGAGCCTAGGAGGAACATTCCTTGGAGGTGCACACTGCACCAGCTGCAGAGCCACTGTGGGCAGTCTGAAACTACTCTACCGCAACTAAAAGTCCTTTAAAGCACAAACCATGACACTGTTGTTTATTGCAGAGATTGTAGGAACTTCATGTTATAAATAAGCAAAATTCTCTTCAGAAACCTAAAGAAAGGAAAAATGTATGTGGAAGAATGCAGGGATATCTCTTAAAGGGTAGAAAGAAAAGTAGGCCCTCACCAAGATTTTGGATTAAGAACTGGGAGTTCAGAAACCAAGATTACTCTCTCTGTTTCTCTAATGTTGTATAGTTTCCCATCTTTCTCTCTTTCCACACACTAGTTGTATTATTAATTCTCTCCAGAGACTGACTTTTTCTGGTTCTCTCTGGTTCCACTTCTCCATTCATTCCAGTTCTAGGGCTAAAACTCACCAGAAATTTTTTAAATATAATTTCAAGTTTCTGCAAGAAATAACTGGGCTGACCAACCTTGAACCAGGAATTCACCTCCACTATGGCCAAAAGGCGGGATTAAATAAGTACTTGTTTTCTCAGCCAAAATTCTGGGAGCTAAAATAGCAAGCTCAGTGAGAAGAAGCTCAGAAGTAGAAAGGTAATTCTGGATATCACTAGGACATTAGATATAGCCAAATTTTATCTCATTCTCATCCCCACTTATAAACAC
>NW_007743256.1:0-5959 GCF_000696425.1 Galeopterus variegatus | reverse complement strand
AAACAGACAGTTTATGTACTATTACTATTCTCATTTTATAAATGGGAAATTAAGGTTTAGATATTGTTTTGGGGGGGGTTGATAGATATAAACAACTGTTATTTATTAACAACAGTTATTTTGTTAAGTGAAAAGGAACGAAATACTTTGTAGAAGACTAAAATTGTCAGGCCTAATTAAAAGCAAAAACATTCCAGAATAGCTAGAATTGTTTGACTAATTTTCCCATGGTCACCTAGCTAGCAAGTAGCTACATTGTCCAGTTACTCTATATTTGCCTTGTCATCATTTCTCTAAATAGATTGAAAACTTAGTTTTCTCAAAAAAAAAAAAAAAAAGTTAAATATTTGAGGTGATATGTTACAAAGCTTAATTTAATCATTCCACATCGTATTTAAAAATCATAAAACCACTTCATAGCCTATAAATATATACAACTATAATTTGTCAATATGCAATGACATTTTTTTTAAAAAATAGTGTATGGAAGAAAATTACAGGGGAAAAAGAAAATCTTGAGCACAGCATTTTATCTCTTCAAGCACCCAGCCCTGGGTTGAGGATAAGCAGGTAAGCAGATAGATTAGGTTAACTGAATTGAACGATATCATGAAGAAATGGAAACAGGTAACTTTAGTCTTTAATTTATAAATATGGTATGGTGTAAGATTTACATGGAGATATTGTAACTGGGATTATATTTAGCTTTGCCTTTTGTGACTATGTTAAAACAGCTATACTCAAGGGTTTGATATTACCCTGCTTACAAATGAGCAATTCTCCATAAGTGAGCTACAGTAGATAAGACAATTTATTTCTTTTCCAAAGCACTATCAATAACAATAATACTCCAGCACGTTCCTATAAAAGAGAACAGTTTTGTTTTGCCTTTAAATGTGTTGTTTGTCCATTTTGAGACAGATACATTTATTAGGACTAATTTTAATTCATCATTGAAAAAATATTTTGTATTAAATTGGCTTGATTGGAATCATAGAAACTAGGAAATTAAGTCTTTTTTTTTTTTTTTTTCCTTTTTGTCTNCCCTATTCCCAGAAACAAAAGAAAGTTACATAAGTTTCAGCAGGATAAAGACTTTCAGTTGTGAGGAGCAAGGTCATTCGTGATGGCTGCCCAGTGCACATCTCCAGAGGTTGCTCTTCACCCTGTGAGCCTAGGAGGAACATTCCTTGGAGGTGCGCACTGCACCAGCTGCAGGGCCACTGTGGCCACTCTGAAATTACTCTACCACAACTAAAAGTCCTTTAAAGCACAAACCATGGCACTGTTGTTTATTGCAGAGATTGTAGGAACTTCATGTTATAAATAAGCAAAATTCTCTTCAGAAACCTAAAGAAAGGGAAAACGTATGTGGAAGAATGCAGGGATATCTCTTAGAGGGTAGAAAGAAAAGTAGGCCCTTACCAAGGTTTTAGATTAAGAACTGGGAGTTCAGAAACCAAGATTACTCTCTCTGTTTCTCTAATGCTCTATAGTTTCCCATCTTTCTCTCTTTCCACACACTAGTTGTATTATTAATTCTCTCCAGAGACTGACTTTTTCTGGTTCTCTCTGGTTCCACTTCTCCATTCATTCCAGTTCTAGGGCTAAAACTCACCAGAAAGTTTTTAAATATAATTTCAAGTTTCTGCAAGAAATAACTGGGCTGACCAACCTTGAACCAGGAATTCACCTCCACTATGGCCAAAAGGCGGGATTAAATAAGTACTTGTTTTCTCAGCCAAAATTCTGGGAGCTAAAATAGCAAGCTCAGTGAGAAGAAGCTCAGAAGTAGAAAGGTAATTCTGGATATCACTAGGACATTAGATATAGCCAAATTTTATCTCATTCTCATCCCCACTTATAAACACACAACTTCTTATAACATGTCTGTTTTGGGAAATAGGACCATTTACGAACAAAGTTTTAGAAACATTTCTAACTCTTCTTAGAAATACATGACTAATCAATCTTTACAGATAATATTTCTAAAAGCCATTTCTTCTACTCTATTTCCATTAGTTCCATTCTAATAATATCTTATCTGAAAATAGTTTTCTAAATAGTTTCTAAAATGTCCCCCAGCTTACAGTAGTTTGCACCATCTTATTCTTGCCAATACTTTAATATCTGAAGAGCGTAACTACATTTATATCATTTCCATGCTCAAAACATTCAATGAACCCTTCTTTCCTTAAAAGTAAAAATTCTACATTCATTTTTTAAAGTCCTCCACAATGTGAACCTAAGTTATCTTTCTTGGTTTGTGTTATTTTATCTTCTAACAAATACCTTATGATTCAATCAAACTCGACTATGGCATTTTTAAATATATCCTGTATCTTCACAGCCATTGCTTCATTCATGGAAGGCTTTATTCTTAAAATGTCTTGCTTTCCTACTCAAATCTAAATATATGTCTATAAAATTATTATCATCCTTTAAAGTTCAAACCAAAGCCATTTGCTAGAGATACTCCTGATTGATGTAATCTCTTTCTGCTTTGATCTTCACAGCAAGTTGCTTGCTTACACCTTGCATATGGCATATTTATTAATGGTACACTAACATTTGAGAGAGAGCTTTACATATTCTAAGTGCTGTTCAAAATATCTCTTTATGTTTTTTCTCATCTAATAGTCATATCAAACAGACAGTTTATGTACTATTACTATTCTCATTTTATAAATGGGAAATTAAGGTTTAGAAATTGTTTTGGGGGGGTTTTGATAGATATAAACAACTGTTATTTATTAACAACAGTTATTTTGTTAAGTGAAAAGGAACTAAATACTTTGTAGAAGACTAAAATTGTCAGGCCTAATTAAAAGCAAAAACATTCCGGAATAGCTAGAATGATTAACTAATTTTCCCATGGTCACCTAGCTAACAAGTAGCTACATTGTCCAGTTACTCTATATTTGCCTTGTCATCATTTCTCTAAATAGATTGAAAACTTGGTTTTCTCAAAAAAAAAAAAGTTAAATATTTGAAGTGATATGTTACGAAGCTTAATTTAATCATTCCACATCATATTTAAAAATCACAAAACCACTTCATAGCCTATAAATATATACGACTATAATTTGTCAATATGCAATGACATTTTTTAAAAAAAAATAGTGTATGGAAGAAACTTACAGGGGAAAAGAAAATCTTGAGCGCAGCATTTTATCTCTTCAAGCACCCAGCCCTGTGTTGCGGATAAGCAGGTAAGCAGATAGATTAGGTTAACTGAATTGAACGATATCATGAAGAAATGGAAACAGGTAACTTTAGTCTTTAATTTATAAATATGGTATGGTGTAAGATTTACATGGAGATATTGTAACTGGGATTATATTTAGCTTTGCCTTTTGTGACTATGTTAAAACAGCTATACTCAAGGGTTTGATATTACCCTGCTTTACAAATGAGCAATTCTCCATAAGTGAGCTACAGTAGATAAGCCAATTTATTTCTTTTCCAAAGCACTATCAAATAACAATAATACTTCAGCACGTTCCTATAAAAGAGAACAGTTTTGTTTTGTCTTTAAATGTGTTGTTTGTCCATTTTGAGATAGATACATTTATTAGGACTAATTTTAATTCATCATTGAAAAAATATTTTTTATTAAATTGGCTTGATTGGAATCATAGAAACTAGGAAATTAAGTCTTTGGAAAGAATATTTTCAAAGTTAATGAGATATTTCAAGGCTATGTCCAATCATGTGATTTAAGGAATAAATTCTCTTTTTGTTTATTTAAATGCTGGCAGAATTTATTAAGGATTCACTACAATATTTGCTAAGATTAGATGAGCAGTTGTGGCATGTTATATTTCATTTATGTTAGTGACCACTTGAAGCTTAAGGAAATGCTTTTTAACTTGAATGTCATTCAGATGTGTTTTTCAAGGCTTTATTTCATCCAAGTCCTTCACAGTCCAACAGGGAAATGTGCTTACCATTAACCAAGAGTACATACAGGAACCAACAGGGGTAGTATCATCATGTTAAATTTGTTTGACTATATCCAGAGCAGTACAAATCAAACTGGATTCCTAAATGTTTGATCTCATCTACTTGTTAAGACAGCAACAATGAAAAGGAAGCAGACTGTGAGTGCCCATCTGATTGATGGCCTGTGTTCAAGTCTATGATAGTGAGCAAAATTCAATTTGATCAGCCAAATAAATATCCTGAGAGATATGAATCACACAGCATCAGGACTAGAGGGGACCTTAGAGATCACCTGGTGAATGCCCTCACTTAATAATTCAGTAAACTCACTCTCAGAGAGATTACATTTTATTTAAGGTTTCACTTTGAGTTATTGGAAAAGCCAAGCTGAAACTTCATAGTTTCTGCCTCCAAACCACTACACTTTCCAGTTAGCAATTTTTGAAACCAAGAGTTAGAGGATGGAAGAGATGGTTTCCAAGAAGGGAAGTAGCAGTGGAAAAAAGGAAAAAATGCTAGTGGAAGGATGTTGATGTCCTGTGATGTTTAAATGAGAACTTAATTTGGTGTTCTACCCATATAAGTCTACCTAAATATTTATATACAAGAACCTAAGAAACTATCACAGGAGGTTGTAAATTAATTCCATTTTCTCAAGGGTCATTTGAATTTCCATTCAATAAATTCCCTCATCTGCAGGTATACCTACGTCATCTTTTTCACATTAATATAGAACTTTCATTTATTCAGTGGTGTACTGGAGCTGGCTTATACTTAGATGAGCCAATTGTTAAATATTCAGAAATTTTGTGAAGTAGTTGTTAAATGCAGCCATTACTAAAAATTTAATTATATTGACATAGTGAAATAAATTATATTAAAATCATAAGTAATAAATTCTCAAAAATAATCAGTTCCTATTTATTTTACTGTATTTTCCTGATATCTATTGTTCACTCTTTGCTATTATCTATTTTACTATTATTTTGAGGTTAATTATGTTTATTGTAACTGTATGGTAGAAATACCATATAATATAGTGCACTATACAAATCCCTTCCCAACTTTTTGTTCAATCACATATGTTCGGTAGCTTGAAATCGGTCACAAGTCTGAGTATTTATACCATGGTAATCAGCAAACACTATAAAGCAGGACTTGGTGTATTGATTTCTTTCTTCTACCAGGAGAAATTGTTAAATATTTTTCAGCACACAACCACTTTTAATCCACTTATGCTTCACCTCATACCCTAAGAAGTACTTGAGACCTCAAGTCTGCTAGCACTTAACCACTGCTGCATTGACCACTAATGTACTTCAATTTTCTAGCAGACTGGAGCATGCTTTTGTATTTTCTCATAGGGTGTTATGGTCTTCTACACAGCATTGCTTCTGATCAAGTAACTCACTTCACAGGAAATAAAGTGCAGCAGTGGGCCCATGTTCATGGAATTCATCACAGCTGGCTTGATAGAACAGTGGAATGACTTTTTGAGGACTCAGTTACAGGGACAGCTAGCTGGCAACACCTTTCAGGGCTGGGGCAAGGTTCTCCAGAAGGCTGTATGTGCTCTGTATCAGTGTCCAATATATGGTGCTGTTTCTTCCATAGCCATAATTCATGAGTCCACGAATCAAGGTGTGGAAATGGGAATAACCAGTGATGGAAACAAGGACCATAATTGTCATTAGTATCCCTCCTTATTTTGTTATGTTTGTGTGTATGGGTATGTGTATTAGTCCATTTCTGTTGCTTATAACAAAATATCTGGAACTGGGTGATTTATAAAGAAAACCGAAATCTATTGTTTATAGTTTCTGAGTCTGGGAAGTACAAAGTTCATCTGTTGGTGGTGACAGTGACCCAGGGGTCTCACATTGCAAGATGGCAGAAGCAGAGCAAAGAGAGAGAGAGAGAGGGAGAAACTCTCTTCTCACTTCTTTTAAAGCCCTCAGAAGCATGCTCCTGACCACCATTTTTAATGCGTTTACAACAGCATGGTCGCACAATC
>NW_007743255.1:0-19422 GCF_000696425.1 Galeopterus variegatus | reverse complement strand
CAATGAGTCACTAATGGGAGGAAAGACGTTGAAGAGGTGAGAGCAGGCCAGGCTTGCAGATGTTGAAAGGGTTGCAATTCTTGGTCAGGATGAAGTTCAGAGGATGACGATATGTGTGGTGACTGAAGGAGAGAGGAGACAAACTTGGCTGGAATTAAGGAGGGATGGACAAAGGAAAGGGTAAGGAGAAATACTGGGATCCAATGTCCACAGTTTTTATAGAAAGTAGGAAGTGATCCTGGATCAGAGGGAGAGAAAGGGGAAAATGTAATGCCAGAGCACATTTTAGACTTTAGGAGAGAACGTTCTGCTAAACACTATCAGACGGGGACCTAAAATGACAGCCTTATATAAAATTTTATTGCTTGGACCTGGTCTCCCACTAAAACGTTCTGGGCCTGGAAAGATCATGGTGGAATTCTTTCATTTGCCTCATTTTCTACTACCTGAGTATCTAAGTATTTAACTAGATAGTCTGTTCCCTTCCAATGCTTGTTTTTTCTGTTTGTTTTTGTTCTTTTTAAGCTAAAACAACAACAAAACAGTTTTCATCTCTGGAAAACTGTAGTTACTTAGTCAGGAAATTGTTTTCTCCAAAGACCTATTTTTCCTGAGGATATATAATTTGTTCTTTTAGTAAAAGTCTTACTACTTGGAGAGGAACCCAAGAAATTGGAAATGAGCAACCTGTATAGCTAAGCATCAGGTCACGTGCCTTGCTCAGTGAGGTCAAGAATGGGAGTCATCTGTGGGAGGACTAATGCTCCGTGAAAGAATCCGAGGGGGCTAATGGAATGCCAGATCATCACAGCTGCTGGACACAAGAGGTCTTCAGAGAAACTTTATACCGATGAGGAACTGAACTATATATATTCTATTTACCTATCTACCTTCTATCATCTATCTGTCTGTCTGTGTCTAGCATTCTTTCTGCTACTTGTGTGTGCAGAGGGGACTGTATCCAGCCATCAGCTTGAGAACACACCCATAGTGGTAGGTGGAGATGAGTGGACCATCCAGGAACGGGGGATCAGGTAGAGAGAATGGGATTCAGAGAGAAGGACTCTGAGGAATGACAGTGGCTCCCATACCAGCTATAGTTGCATGTATCAATGCCACACCTATTGATTTCTGAATAGAGCTCAGGATATGTTGCTCCAGTTTTAAGCAATCATCATGGTGGGGGGCGGGTAACTAAAATGGTCTGGCAGGAATAAGCATCTTGCCAGAGATTGTTAAGGCTCTTTAGGTATTGGAAACCAGTAAACCACAGCCTAGCAAAAGATACCTCCATGGTTCTAATGCTTAGCTTCTTGGGATCTCTACTGAAACTTTTAGCTGTTCTGGCAATAAATACGAATCCCATAATTTTTGCTAAAATTAGAATAGTAGGAGCTTAATTTTAAGGGGTTTTGTTTTGTTTTGGGCCTGGGATCCTCATTTCCCTTCCTTCACTCCTTGTGCAAGTTAATAAAAAATATGTTGTCACCGTTTGCATGTAGTCAAGTTTCATATGCTGAAGTGCATCACAAAATCACCATCTTCCCCACCTCTATAATTAATCCTCTTAATAGGCTTGTCTTCTAACCTTAACTTAATCTTTAGTGAAATAAAAACATTTAGTACTGTGGGAGAAAGATAAAAGAAGCAGGACATGTTTTTTTCAACTCCTGAAGATCTAACAATCCAGTGCTTGATACATGAATACCTGATGCACATAAGAAGACATAAGCATACAAGAAGAAAATTAAAGAAGTAAAAAATTGATGTAGCTGCATGAAAGCAACAAACTTGATCAATCTGTATTATTTCCTTGTATTCAGAGGGAATGAGGGAATGCAAGACCTGCACTGGACCTGCACAAGCCCACAGGTGGGAGCCTCTGTAAAAGAAGGAGCTGTGTGTATAAGCGGGGACATGAGCCCCGAGTCTAGGTGCCTGGGCTGTTAGGGACAGGGCGACTGGCTGGGGTGGGTTTAGGGATACCTACCAGAGATTTAGGATCTAATAGCTATTATAATTTTTTGGGAAGGGAGGGTTGTAACTTATTTTGTTGTAATTTTAAGATAATTTGAGTACACCACAACCAACTAAATATGTGCAGACAAGTCTTGGATAAACACACCTAATTTGCTCTCATGATCTTTAAAACTCCTAGTTATTCCTTACAAGTTGCAGTTGTTTTTTCCATCCCTCAGGTATCCTTACCTTATACTTTCAGGTGAACGTTCCATCCCCTCCTTCCTGGGTGATTGGGAAGAGTTTTGTGAATTATTCTGTAGTGCCCATGTTGCAGCTGTGGGTCTTCTATCCTGGTGACCTGTGCCCATGATCTTTCCTCCTGATATTTCACAGGGTGAAGGAAATGAGCACCTCTTCCACAGGGAATGATTTGAGGGTAAGAGTCTTGTCTTATCAGCTCCATGTCTGGCACAATGCCTTGCACATAGTAGGTACTATTGGTGCACAGATGGCCAATTCTACTTGCCTTTTATGATGTTACAGGACAGAGAAAATGATATGCTATTATGTTTTTTATTTGTGCTATTATCTTAAATATATTATAGGTTCATCCTATTTATGGAGAGGGATGTGAATCTTCTTTGAGAGCTTGAAGATGAATATGTACATTGTACATTGAAATCTAAAGTTTGCCCAACTCTATCTCAACACCGCAGCCTCATAAGTTGTTATTATCAGTCCTGCAATTTTTAAAGCATTGCATAGAACTTTAGCTGTTTGATTCCCATTGACTTCCAGCTATTGTACATTCACGTAATGGAAGCAGTTTGTCCACATGAATAAAACATCAATAAGGTGTATGTATAAGTACCATTTAAGAGAAAAAAACAGAGAAAATAGAGCATACTTATATGTAAAAAACAAGGAGGCAAAGGGACCAATTTTCTGGTTAACAAAAGGTTCTCACCTTAGTAAATGTCTCAAGTCATTCCCCTATGTCAGATGCAGGTGGGGACATTGTCTCCCACATGCCTAGGGAAAAGCAAAGCTACCCATGCAAAAATGAGATCTCCTAGACGGTATTTTTCCTACAATAGGGCTTTCGCTTTTTTGCTCTTCTTAATTGATTTTAAAGAAAGATATGGCTGCAGGAACCTTGGGTCTACCTCTTTAAGCCACCCAAGCAGGAGTTAAAAGCTGGCAGCCCCAGCTGGCTTTCCTCTGTCCCTAACTTGCTGAAATTAATGTGGCTCAAGCAGGGGCCAGGGCTGCCAGTTGTCCAAAGACAAATCATTGGTTTTAAGAAAAATTCCCCTTTTAATGATTCACAGTCAAATTTGGATTTAAACTCAGCTCAACAAGCAAACAAAACAAAGAGCTGTTGGAGAGTCTGGGCTGGAAGCTGCCAATATGCTGCAAGTGATGGAAGGCTCTGATGCCCACAAAGTTTGAAGGTTTTTAGCACCATGGTACTAGAACATGCAGAACTGAAGGGGACACAGGGACACCAAGTGACATTGTGACTAGCATGTGGGTGTGGCAATGCTCAGTTTCTTCTGTTCTTACCTTGGAAGATCCAGGTTTCACTTCTACCTTAATGTACTCTTATGGAGGCTGTACCAGACACAGTGCAGGCATTGGGTGCTGAGCAGGTTATACACGTGTATAAATCTCAACTTCTGCTCCTAGGTACTTATGATCTACTTACACGTGTGTAAATCTCAACTTCCGCTCCTAGGTACTTATGATCTACCTAAGAAAATTAGGCATATATACATAGGAAGAACCACAAAATTGCAATCCAAGAGTCTCAATCCTGCTGTGTCAGATTGCCTAGTAAGCTTAAAATAGACACATGCACATACACATATACACCAGCAACAGCAAAAATAACAACCAACACAAAACAATTCCCTGGCTCCATCTTGGACTTCCTACTGAATCAGACTCTCTGGAGATGGGGTCTGAAAATTTGTAAGTTTTAAAAATTCTTCTGGTTGATTCCCATTCATAGCCAAGTATAAGAACCACTAAGCCACGTGGCAAATGGTTTCAGGTAGCAGGTATGGTTAATTAATGTCCGGGGAGAAGTCACTGGGCTCCACTGGTGAGGAAATGCTTTCCTGGGGAGACAGAAGTGTGCACCTACCTGCTCAATGCTGTAAACCCGAGAGTGCACTGACATTCCGTGGAACAGGACCAAGGTAGAGCTCCCCAAACCAGGTAGAATTTCTATACTCACATCCTCACGTCTTATGTTGTGCCTGAATTCACCTCAGTATATTAGACTGAAGTGAGAGATGGGGCAGGAAGGCATGCTGCTAAGGCTGTAATGAAAAAAACAGAGCTCTACACCTTGGACAGAATTGTATATTTAGGGCACCTGCATTTTGCCAACTGGGGTGAACGCGAGCTGACGTTTCCTCGTTACTCCCTTAGTCAAACCACTCAGTAGTAACCCATGTCATGTGTGGAGGGCTTCTCTTCTTGCACGGAAGAACACAGCAGCTTTCCTCAAAGACAGGCTGGGCAAGAGAACAAATGGAGAGCCACAAGCCATAAATGTGAATATTGAACATACTGTTAAATAAAATGGGTCCTATCAACTTTGGAGATGACTTCCTAAAGACTTTGTAGACAGGGTTCAAGTTTAGGATTCTTGGGCTCCAGGAAGTTCTGTGCTGGAACATGGTGGAGCAGGAAATACTCACCCTAACCTGCTGCACATCTCTTCTTTCCTTGCTCCTGGCTCTGTCCTACACCAAGAGGGGCTATGTGTGGATACCTTAGATCGCACATTCAAGCTCCATTCCCAACTCCTGCAAACAGTGGTTCCTTGGCTATCCCAGAAATGAGGGGTGTCTATACTGGCAGACAAGGGCTACTATCATTTAGAACGTTTCAAGGTACAAAGCTTCAGATGAATTCATTGCATCAGTATTATTGGAATGCACCTTCTTAAAGCCTCTGTTTTCTCATGTATCAGATGGAGATAAAAATGCCTGCCTCAGTGTTTTCTCATCATCATCTCCACTATCGGAGGTAGCAATGTTATTGAATTACTTTGCATGCCAGGTCCTTTATCACTAAACCTCACCACTCTGACATGCATATCTTACAATTTTTATTTGTGCAAGTGAGGAAACTGAGGCCAGGTTAAGGTACTTGTGTAGAGCATGCAGTTATTGAGTTATGGTATTGAAATGTGTATTCAAGGCTATCTAGCCTCAAAACTCAAGATATTTCCACTGCAATATGTGTTCTCAGGTCCCAGATAGTCTGAACATGCTATGAGATATTTTCCCCTCACTTAAAAAAATAATTGCCTTCTTTTGAAATCTTTACAAAGTCTTTTGTGATGTCCTCCCTCAATTATTTTGTTTTGAAAAGAACTACTATATGAAAAAGCCACATAAATCTAAAATAAATTCAATCAATATCAGTTTGGGCTACTCATAGAGGTCTACTAATCAAATTGGTTTAGAAAGGAATAGAAAGCAAATTTTGGCAGTATGGTGAACTGGGTACTCTGGGGATCCTGTGCAGAACAACAATTCAATCCCAGAGAGACATACTTGTTGGTAAATTGCTGGGTTGGTAAGAGATTGCAGAGATACTTCAAGAAGCCCCCATCCTCTCCAAACAATTTACTACGAGCTGGGGTAGGAGCTTGCAGTGATAAGCAGTGGTGGCTTGTTCTGGGCTAGTGTCCAGTGAGGTTGCTGGGCCTGGGGCTTTGAGACAACTCTCTTAGAAAGAGCAGAAGTGGTCCTTTGTCTCTGGTGCACTTTAGATGACAGAGTAGCAAAGCTAGATCCTTTCTGAAAAACCATCTTCAATTTAGGCCCATAGGATTCCTACACATTGAAATCAAACATTGGTTACACATGAAAAAAGTTACTAAACACACCAGGGGACTACTGTCATGAATGACTGTCATTAGACACACAAACAAGAGATTCAGACCCTCAAGCACAGTAAATATTAAAATATTAAAATTGTTGGTTAAAGACCATAGAACATTTAAAGAAAGGAAATACTCTGAATTGTGGATTATGGAATGCCTGAAAAAAAAAAGAAAGAAAATACTTGATAGATGAATTAAATAGGAGATTAGACCCAATTAAAGAAAGAACTAGAAGATAAATATAGGCCAGTGCTATCCAATAGAACTATTTTTAAATGTTGGGAAAAAAAATGTTCTAGACCTGTACTGTCCAATACATGTGGCTAACAAGCAATTTAAATGTACCTAATGAGATTCAGAAACTTAATTTTTAATTTTATTTAACTTTTATTTAAATGTAAATCAACTACATGTGTAGTGATTATAATATTAGGCAGTATAGATCTAGGCCATAGAGCAATTTTCAATAAGTTCCAAAAGATCAGTATCATACAGAATATATATATATATTTTTTACCAAAATGTCATTACAGCTTGACTGTAAATGGATATGAGGAATATTTTCTGGGATAATGAAAATGTTCTAAAAGTAGATTGTAGTTCTGGCTGACATTTCTATAAATTTACTGAAAACCTTTTAAATTGCACACTTATCATGAGTAAATTTAATAGTACGAGCATGTAAATTATATCTCAATAAAGTTGTTAAAATGCAGTTATATTATGTCAACAACACCAATAATAAAAATCCTCATAACTTAAACTCTCTTCTAAATAATCCATGGGTCCAAGAATGAATTATCATGAACCTAAGAAGAAATACTTAGACTTGGACAATAATGTAAACACTACGTCACAACTTGCAGAATGCAATGAAAATCATACTTTGAGGGAAACTTACAATTTTAAATGCTTACATCAAAAAAGAAGAAACACTGGTAATGAGCTACTTTCTACATGAGAAATCAGAGATTTAAGAGAACATGCCTAATGAAAATAGAAAGAAGGCAAGAATTAAGATGAACAAAAATCAATATATGGAAAATAAAACTACAATATATAGAATCGACATTCTTGAAATAATAGGAAAATTGAAAAATTTCTGGCAAGATTGATTAGGAAACCTGACAGAAGGCACCAATAAACAATAGTGAAAAGAGTTTTATAACTTCAGATAAAGCAGAGATTATGCCCCCAAATTTGAAAATTTAGACAAAATTGACAAATTCTGGGAATAATAATAGTTAACTAAAAATAAGTAGAAAACCAGAATACTTTGTAACTACTAAATAAATTAACCATTAGTTAAAATTTCTCACAAAAGGTAAGTACCATTTCCAGATGGTTTCATTGGTGAAATTCTACCATATATGCAAGGGAAAAAAATTATTCTTAATCTTATGTAAAATCTTCCAGAGTATAGAAAAAGGGTGACTAGTCTCCAACCCAATCTATGAGGTAAGCACAACCTTGAAAACATACATATCTAGGATGGTCCTAGAAAGGAAAATTATAGGTCATTCTCACTCATGAACATGGTCATGAGATTTATTCAACTTTTTTATTCTTTCAAGAATTGTCATGTGGATTCTTTATATTGTATTTTTGTTTTCCATCTATTGATCTTTGTTCTTATCTTTATTCTTGCTTTCTTTCTACTTTCATTAGATGGTGTTTTATTATACAGTGCTCTTTCACATCTCTAATTTCTTAACCAGAATGTAGCTTATTATTCTAGCAGCATACTAACCTGAATTGCAAACTAAATCAAGTATAGAAAGATAAAACGCCATGACTAAATTGGGTTCATTCTGTGAATAAAAGAATGTTTTAGCAAAAGAGAATTTATAAATAAAACTTATTACTTAACCGATTAAAAAGAAAAAAATCATACGAGCATATCAAAAGATGATAAAATTCAACAACTTATGATTAAAACAAAGCAAAAAATATATTTTAGAAATCTAAAACAATAAGGGAACATTCTTAACCTGATAAATGGTATACACCAAAACTCATTCTTTTTAAAATTTATTTAGCTTATAAATTTATTTATTTTTATTTTGTTATTATACAATGTAAACATTTTTTGTGGCCCTTTACCAATTTCTCCCTAAACCCCCTCCCCCTTACCTCTGGTGGTCTCAGTTCCATTCTCTACTTCTGAAAGTTAAAGGAATTATTGTGATTGTCATATCTTTCTTTCTTTCTTTTTGTTTATTTTTTTTAATGACCTTCCACTTATAAGTGAGGACATGTGACATTTCCCTTTCTGTACCTGGCTTATTTCATTCAACATAATTTTCTCTAAGTTCATCCATGTTGCTGAGAATGGCAGAATTTCATTCCTTTTTATGGAAGAGCAGTATTCCATTGTGCATATATACCACATTTTCCTTATCCAGTCATCCATCGATGGACATTTAGGTTGGTTCCAACTCTTAACTATTATAAATAGAGCTGCGATAAATACAGGGGTGCAGGTATCCCTTTGACGTGATGATTTCCATTCCTTTGAGTACACACCCAGCAGCGGGATTGCTGGAGCATATGGCAGATCTATCTGTAGTTGTTAGAGGAAACTCCATACTGTTTTCCATAATGGCTGCACTAATTTACAGTCCCACCAACAGTGCACGAGGATTTCCCTTTCCCCACTTCTTCAGAAGCATTTGTTGTTCTCTTTTTTTTTTTTTGGATAGTGGCCAGTCTAATTGCCATGAGATGACGTCTCAATGTGGTTTTGATTTTCATTTCCTGAAGCTTAGTGACGTTGAGCATTTTTTCATGTGTCTGTTGGCCATTTGTATATCTTCCTTTGAGAAATGACTATTCAGCTCTTTTGCTCATTTTTTAATCTGGTTACTTTTTTTTATTGTTAAGTTGTTTGAGTTACTTGTATATTCTGGATATTAATCCCTTGTTGGATGCATAGTTTGTGAATATTTTTTCCCATTGTATAGGTTGTCTTTTTGCTCTGTTAACTCTTTCTTCCACTGTGCAGAGCTTTTTAGTTTGATATAATCCTATTTGTTTATTTTTTCTTTTGTTGCCTGTGCTTTGGGGGTTTTATTCATAAAATCTTTGCCTAGTTCTACATTCTGAAGTGTTTCCCCTATGTTTTCTTTCTTTTTTCTTTTTGTTGGTTATGAATATTCATGTGATACAAAGCTGATTGTCACCCCTTGTGCCCCTGATGTGAGGGCCAGATTCATACTGGTAGCATACCCATCAGCACAAATTGCATTTGTACCCACCCAATTACGCCCAACCCCCCTATGCTTTCTTTTAGTAGTTTTATAGCTTCAGGTCTTACATATGTCTTTAATCCATTTTGAATTGATTTTGGTGTATAGCAAGATGTACAGGTGTAGTTTCATTCTTCTTCATATGAACATCCAGTTTCACAGCACCACTTATTGAAGAGGCAGTCCTTTCCCCAATGTGTCCCCATGTTGCCCTTGTCAAATATCATTTGGCTGTAAGTATGTGGGTTGGTTTCTCGGTTCTCTATTCTGTTCCATTGGTCTGAGTGTCTGTTTTTATGCCAGTACCATGCTGTTTAGTAGTATAGCTTTGTAGCATAATTTGAAGTCAGGTAGTGTAATGCCTCTGGCTTTATCCTTTTTTTGCTCAGGATTGCTTTGGTTGTTTGGGGCCTTTTGTTGATCCATACAAATGTTAGGATTGTTTTTTCTATGTCTGTGAAGAATGTCATTGGTATTTTGATGGGGATTGCACTGAATCTGTAGATCACTTTGGGTAGTATGGACATGTTTACAATGTTAATTCTTCTTCTTTTTTTTTTTGTCTTTTTTTGTCTTCTTTTGTCTTTTTCCGTGTCCGGTAACGGATCGCAACCCTCAGTGTCACCCCCGTACCGGACCGGGACCGGCAACGGGATCGCAACCCTCGGTGTTGCCCCCGCGCCTCGCTCAGCCAGTGAGTGGGAACCGGTCTGTATGTGGGATCTGAACCCTCGCGGGAGCGCTGCCGTGCTTCCCAAGCGGCGCACTAGCACAGTGCGCCACCGGGCCGGCCCTACAATGTTAATTCTTCTAATCCATGAACATGAAATGTCTTTCCATCTTTTTGTGTCCTCTTTAATTCTTTCAGCAGTATTTGTAGTTCTCATTGTAGAGATCTTTCATCTCCTTGGTTAAATTGAATCCTAGGTATTTTATTTTTTTGGCAACTATTGTAAATGGGCTTGTTTTCTTGATATCTTTTTCTGCTAGTTCATTACTGGAGTATAAAAATGCTACTGATTTTTACATGTTGATTTCGTATCCTGCAACTTTGCTGAAACCGTTTATCAGCTCTATCAGCTCTAAGAGTGTATTAGTAGAGTCTTTAGGTTTTTCTGTATATAGAATTATGTCATCTGAAAACAGGGACCATTTGACTTCATCTTTTCCAATCTGGATGCCCTTTTATTTCTTTCTCTTGACTGATAGTTCTGGCTGGTACATCTGATACTATACTAATTAGGAGTGGTGAGAGTGGTCATCTTTGTCTTGTTCCTGTTCATTCAGGATGATATTGGTAGTGGGTCTGTCATAGATGGTTTTTATTGTGTTGAGATACTTTCCTTCTATATCTAATTTGCTGAGAGTCTTTATCATGAATGGATGTTTAATTTTGTCAAATGCTTTTTCTGTCTATTCAGATAATCATATGGTTTTGTCCTTGATTTTGTTAATGTGTTGTATCACACTTATTGATTTTCATATATTGAACCATCCTTGCATCCCTGGGATGAATCCCACTTGATCATGGTGTATAGTTTTTTTGATGTGTTGTTGCATTTTGATTGCTAATATTTTGTTGAAGATTTTTCATCTTTGTTCATCAGCAATATTGGCCTGGTAGTTTTCTTTTTTTGTTGTATCTTTGTCTGGTGTTTGTGTTAGGGTGATGCTGGCCTAATAGAATGGGTTTGGGAGAATGGCCTCTGTTTCAATTTTTTGGAATAATTTGAAGAGAATTGGTATTATTTCTTCTTTAAAGGTTTTGAAGAATTCAGCAGTAAGACATCAGTCCTGGGCATTTCTTTGTTGGGAGACTGCTGATAACTACTTCAATCTCATTGCTTGTTATTAGTCTTCAGGCTTTCTATTTCTTCTTGGTTCAGTCTTGGTAGTTTGTGTGTCCAAAAATTTATCCATTTCTTCCAGGCTTTCAAGTTTGTTGGCATCTAGTTGTTTACAATAGTCTCTAATGATTCTTAGTATTTCTGTGGTATTGGTTGTAATGTCTCCTTTTTCATTTCTGATTTTTGTTATTTGGGCCTTCTCTCTTCTTTATTTTAGTTAGCCTACTTAATGGCTTGTCTATTTTGTTTACCTTCTCAAAAAACCAATTTTTTATGTCATTGATCTCTTGTATTGTTTTTGTGGTCTCTGTATCATTTAGTTCTGCTCTGATCTTTATTCTTTCTTTCCATCTACTAATTGTTGTATTGGATTGCTCTTGTTTTTCTAGTTCTTTGAAGTATAGCTTAGATTGCTTATTTGAAATTTTTTTATTCTTTTGTTGTAAGCATTTATTACAATGAACTTCCCTCTTAGTACAGCTTTTGCAGTATCCCACAGTTTTTGGTATGATGTGTCCTTATTTTCACTAGTTTCAAGAAATTTTTTGATTTCCTGTTTAATGTCTTCTTGGACTCACAGGTCATTCTGGAGCATGTTGTTTAATTTCCATGTATTTGTATAGTTTCCAAAGTTTCTCTTGTTATTGATTTCTAGTTTTAATCCACTGTAGTCTGAACAGATACTTGAAGTGATTTCAATTTTTAAAAAATTGTTGAGACTTGATTTGTGACCTAATATGTGGTCTATCCTGGAAAATGTTCCATGTGCTGATGAGAACAATGTATATTCTATAGTTGTTGGACAAAATTTTCTATAAATATCTGCTAGGTACAGTTGGTCTAAAGTGTAGTTTAAATCCTGTGTTTCTCTGTTGATTTGTTGTCTAGGCGATCTGTCCAGTGTTGAGCCAGGGGTGTTCAGATCCCCAGCTATTATTGTATTGGGGTCTTTCTCTTTCTTTAGGTCAATAGTGTTTGCTTTATATATCTGGGTGCTCCAATGTTGGGTGCATATATTCATGATTGTCATATTTTCTTTCTGGATATATTTCTTTATCATTATATAGTGGCCTTGTTCCTTTTTATGATTTTTGGTTTAAAATCTATTTTGTCCAGTATAAGAATAGCTACTCTTGCTCATTTTTGGTTTCCATTTGCATTGTATATCCTTTTCCATCCCTTCACTATTAGTCTATGTCTTTACAGGTGAGGTGTCTCTTGAAGACAGCATATAGTTGGGTCTAGCATTTTTTTCTTTTTTCTTTTTTTGCTCAGGAAACTTTTCTTTTACCTCTATAGAAAGTAGGGCTTCTGGTTTTCACAAAAACTGGAGATGTAAAACCTATTAAAATTTACATATTTCATTTTATAATCTCTACAATTGTTTGAAATAGCTCTCTAAAGGCTTCCAAAACCATGCAAATATCAAAGGAGAAAATGAATAAACTTTTCAAAGGAAAATTAATTTCTAAGCAAATCAACAAGTCCACTTAAAAAATAAATAAGGAAGTGAAATTACATATCTAAGTTTAGTAACATAAATTGCATAAAATAATCAATAAAATAGAATATAAACCAAAGGACACTTCAAAAAGTTTCTGGAAAAATAGAATTAAAAGATAATGGAAATTTTTCTATAAACTTTTGTTTGTTTAAATTTTTCCTTTTTTTGTTGTGAAGACTAAGATCATAGAAAATATGTTCTCTGACCGCAAGAACAGAAGAAAATTTAGAAAAGTGTGTGGAAATTAAGCACCTCTCCTGAATAAACAATGAGTAAAAAGAAAAATCACAGGGAAATTAGAGAGTACTTTGAGATAAAGATCAAAGTGCAACATATCAAAATTTATAGGACGCAGGGCTCATGCAGTGCTTAGAGAAAAATTTATACTTGTAAGCATCTATACTAAAAATGTGAAAAATCTCATATCAGTAATGTAAACTTCTACCTTAAGAAATAGAAAAAGTAGAGCAAACTAAACCAAAAGTAACTACAAGTAGGAAATAACAAAGAGTATAAAAGAAATATGTTGAATAGGGAATTAAAAAACAATAGAAAAAATCAACAAAAGCAAAAGTTGTTTCTTTAAAAAGATCAGCAAAATTTGCAAATCTTTATCAAGACTGACAAAGAAAAAAGACAGTAGACCAAAATTACTAAAATCAGAAATAAAGTAGGAGCATTATTCCATTGTCATTATGGCTTTTTGTGGTGGTAAGATTTAGTTTCTTTTTCTTTCCTATTTTCATTTTTGTTCTACCAGTAGGTTTTGTTCTTTCTTGTGTATTCACGGTAGTGGTTATCCAGATGCAAGACGCCCCTGAGGATTTCTTGTAGGGCTGGTTGTGTGGTGGTGAACTCCTGCAGCTTTTTGTGTGTATGTTTGGAAAATACACTATTTCTCCCTCATTTCTGAAGGATAGCCTTAATGGGTATAGTATTCTTGGCTGGCAGTTGTTTTCTTTCAGTATTTGGAATATGTCATCTCATTTTCTTCTGGTCTGTAGGGTTTCTGTTGAGAATTCTGCTGTTAGTCTGATAGGGGCTTCCTTATAGGTGACTTGATACTTTTCTCTGGATGCTTTTAGGTTTCTCTTTGTCTTTGAGTTTTGCCAGTTTGACTACAGTGTGTCTCAGAGAGAATCTTTTTGGGTTGAATCTGTTTGGGGAACTTTGAGTCTCCTGGATCTGAAGATCTGTGTCTCTCCCTATACCTAGAAAGTTTTCCATTATTATTTCATTGAATAGGTTTTTAATGCCTTTTCCTTTCTCCTCCCCTTTTGGAATACCCATGACTCAGATGCTTGTGCATTTAAGGTTGTCTGCTAGCTTTCTTAGATTTTCTTCATTTTAAAAAATTCTTTTCATGTCTTTTTGTCTGCCTGTGTTATTTTGAAAAGACTATTTTTAAGATCAGAAATTCTTTCTTCTGCTTGTTCTAGCCTGCTGCTGCTTAAACTGTTGGTTCTATATGTTATTTTGCTGAATGAATCCTTTAGTTCTATGAGTTTTGCTACATTCTTTTTTAAGGTATTAATTTCTTTGTAATTTTCTCCTTCATATCCTAGATTTTTTTCTGGTTTCATTATGTTGTCTGAGTCTTCCCATTTCTCACTGAGTTTCCTTAAAATTGTTGCTCAGAATTCCTTCTCAGTCATTTCTAATGTTTCATGTTCTATAGGGTCTGGTACCTGACAATTACTGAATTCCTTTGGTGGTGTAATATTTTCTTGATTTTTTGTATCTTAGTGTCTCTACCCTGATGTCTGGCTATCGGATAGAGCAGTTGCTTCTTCTATTACTCTGAAGTGGGCTTTGAGGAGAGAGAGTCCCTCTTTTTTTTGTGGTCTTGACTGGTGACTTTCCTTGTGTCAATACAGTCAAGTGCGTAACAGGCTACCTGCATGGTGGCTGTGGCTGCTACTGTGGTGGTGAGCTGCCCTTGCAGTGACGGTGGCTGTGGTGGTGGTTGCAGTGAACAACCCCAGTGCAAGTGATGTTTTTGATGTGCTCCTGCCTTGTGCTGGATGGTGGAGGCTGCCCACAGCTCCTTCTTAGGACCCCAGGCATGCTCCTGCCTTCTCTATTGATTTTTTTAAATGGAAAATAATAATTGCGTATAGGGTGCAGTGTGATGCTTTGAATTATGTATACATTGTAGAAATATTAAAACAAGCTAATTAAAATATCCATCACCTCACTGACTTACCTTATTTTGTGTTTGGTTGGAACATTAAAAATGTATTCATTTAGCAATTTTGGAATATACAATACATTTTTATTAATGGTGGTCACCATGCAGTGAAATAGATCACAAAACGTTATTCCTCCTAACTGAAACTTTCTCTGCTCTCATCAACATCTCCTATTCCCCCATTCTCAGCCTCTAGTAACTACCATTCTGCTCCCTATTTCTAAGGTTGATCTTTTTTAGATTCCACATATAAGAGAGATTATACAGTATTTGTCTTTCTGTGCCTGACTTATTTCACTTAGCTTAATGTCCTCTAGGTCCATCCATATTGTCACAAATGACAGAGTTTCATTCTTTTTAAAGAATGAATAGTATTCCTTTGTGTATATATATCACATTTCCTTTATCCACTCATCCGTAGGTTACTTCATATCTTGGCTATTGTGAATAATGCTGCAATGAACATGGAAGTGCAGATATCTCTCTGACACACTAATTTTATTTCCTTTGGATGTATACCCAGAAATGGGATTGCTGAATCATACATTAGTTCTACTTTTAGTTTTTTGAGGAATGATGTTGTTTGAAAGGTAGGTAATTCCAAGGATGTGTGGAGACTGGACACCTCTGCACTGCTGGTGATCGTGTAATCTATGGCAACCATCTGAAAAGTAAACTGATTATATTTCAGCTTCCTAAGAAACACTTACAGGGATGGACATCACAGCATTATTTGCTAGAGTGAGGAGACAGAGGCAGCCTGTGTGTCCATCACTAGGAGAATGAATAAGCAAAGTTTGATGGGGGTGAGGCATGCCAAATTGAGAACTTACCATATAGGAGGCCCAGTTAAATTTCAATTTTAGATAGACAATGAATTTTCTTTTTGGATAAGTATATCCCAAATATTGCACAGGATCAAATTATTGCTAAAAAATGATTTGCTGTTTATCAGAAATTCAAATTCAGTTGAGCATCCTATATTTCATCTGGCAACCTTGCTGGGGGCATGTTACAGGATGCAAGCAACAGTTAGGAGCAACTGCTAGACGCTCTATAGCAGCATGGATGGATCTGGAAAATATAATATTGAATGACAAAATGTTAGAAACAAAAAGAAAATTTGCAGCATAACACCATTTATGTGAATTAAAAATAGGCACCTACAACAATACTACTTTTTTCTTAAGAATGAACAAATTTTAACAGAAATATATCAAATACACTCATGCGGTTGCCAGTGGAAAGGAGAAGAATGTAAATTGGGAAGAAAAGTATATAGGACCAAGAGAAGGGCCTTGTTTGAACTGATAATGATAATGTGGCAAGAATTGAGGAAAATGATTAACCTAATTCTTTACCTGAGATCAAAGAAAATAAATTAAAAAGACAATGTCTGATGCAACTTATAAGGATATAAACATGATGTGCCTTAAAAAACTGTTAGGAGCCTCAAAAAGTGGTTCCAATTGAGGTGATGGCACTGATGTAAAAAATGTACATGAAGGATTTGAACACAATAATTTTGTGACGTATCAATGAGGGAAAATGAACATTTTTAATTAACATTACATTGTGTAATACTGTAGGAAATTGTAAAGATGTATGGATGCATTAATAAATTAAATACTGTAAGCAGATATTTGAATGTTTAATTTACATCCCTAAAATATTATATATTCAAGTTGGCCCAACTTTCTTTAAGATAAGATTCTCACTGTGAAAATGGGAGACTATTCAGTGTCATCTAGTGCTTGGACACACAGAGGATGTAGCACGGTGTGAGACATGTGGTAGGCACCCATTCAGTGTAATCAGAATGTGTTCACGCCTTTGCTGACGGCTTAACTGACTTAACCTGATGTGGATGCAGTTACTAATTTGAATGATAAATCCTACAAAACAAATTTACAAGTACCTATTTGAAGAAGACAATATTCTTTCTTTGGAGTATTTATATAAATAACCATTTTTTAAAGCCTGCACAATGTTAACTATTCCTAACAAATTTGACATGGTTTTTGAAAGGTGCTAGGAATAATAAGGTGGGGTATTGGAGGATGGAAGGTTGGTGGTTATAAATGGGTTCGTTTTGGGTAAAGAGTACCTAATTCCTATCTGTTTTGCTTGAAAGCCTGATGAATTACTTTGCAAGCAAGAGAAAGGACATTGTGGAAAGTATGAGAGATTTCAAGCACTTGTGTCAGGAAGCCACCCACGAGGTGGCTAAACCTGGTCTCATTTCTGATGGCATCAAAGGAAGGGCCTGAAGTCTCCACTGGAACTGACCTGGAGCCTGGGAGTTTCTCCAAGCTGCGCCAGCAGGACGAACACCACACAAGTAATGATACAGTCAGAGTAACTGAAGGCATGTCAACTCCCAAAACAACTTTAAATGTTTTATCATTTGTCAACAGCTGTAACATAAACCTAGCTGGAAACTCTCTTTCCTGGTGTAAATCAATATGTTTATTGGTCCTATTATCTAACTAAATCAGGAACACAACATTTTTGCTCAGAGGAAGTTAGAGAGCAAGAAACACACCATAGCATAGATATCTTCTTACATGATATTACTTTGGAATTTGTGTTATTCCCCCCTCCTGTCTATTTTCCAAAAATAGTATCCTCTGTACCCCTGTTTTATTTAATAACATCAAGATTAATTAGCATAGTATTCTTCTCTATACTGCAATTTCACGTTACCAGTATAACTTGGGTATCTGTCTCAAAGATCTTTTCAGTAAATATGCCAAAATATGTTCTTCTCAACATTATTATAACAGTGAAAAACTATAAACAACCTAATTGCCCAGCAAAAAGGAAATGGCACAACTATATGATGTAATTGTACCCTATAGAATAAAAGTTGCACCTTAAACACAATTTTTAATGACATGAGAAATATTTATGATATAAGCATATGTGAAAAAGTAGCATAAAAATCTCCTACATAAAGTACCATCTCAACTAGCAAGTATCTCTGGATGGTAGAATTAGGAATAACTTTTACTTTTGCATGTTTTCCAAGTTTTCTACAATGAGTTTGTATTGCGAAAATTACTGGAAAAAATGTTTTTAAAAAATCTCCACCTAAACCCAGAACAATAAAGCAATTTTGGACGTGCACCCTTTACCTCTCTACCATACACATTCAAATTTGTTCAAATGGGCTAATGTGTTGACAGTGATCAAGCATATATCTGACGACAGTGCTGTCAGCACAGCAATTAAACCTACTGTAAAAGTGTAGAGAATTGGCTTACATATGCAGAATTACTGACTTGAGAGTAACTTTAGAAATGGTCAATTTTTTTGACTATATTTTAAATGGAATACATTGCAAGTCTGTGTAAAGTAGTGAAGATAATGAAACCTTAAAAAGTATTTCTAATACAAATGTGCCTGTAGTTTAATATCTCAACCTTCATTTGGAAATATGTCCTCACCTTGCTCCCAGTTATTAAAAATTTTAGTCCTGTGAATTCTAATATGCTCAGTTGACTTTGGAGAGACCTTTATGATTTAATAAACGAAAGAGGCCTAATAAAAACCAAAGTAAATTCAAGCTATCAGAAATGAACTGAGATGTTTATTTCAGAAATGCTACCTATTGAAATATATTCTGTTGGAGGAAGAGGAAGTGATGCATGTTCTCCTCCCACAAGGGGGAAGGCTAGTGTATAGTGTTAAATCATAGACCATAAAATTTAGGAGCTGGAAAACACCTTATAGATCCTCTAATCCTCTGGTTGCAACCTGGATGCCTGCAGATTTGGAGACTATGCGTGTTATGTTTCCTCTGAGTTTGTTTTTGTTTTCAATTCAGGCAACATTTAAAATCCAGAGGTTTCACGTACAAACCCAGGCTTCTGTGGTCTCTGCAGCTGAGTGGGCAGCTCCTGTGCTTTGTCACCTCCCTGTAACTCCCAGGCAAATCTCACATGCATTTACCCCAACCCTCTTTACTCAAGTTCTTTATGAGACTGGTCTCAATAATCCAAGACAGGTTTGTGGCTCCTGCCTGCATCCAGCTCTTTGCCTCCTTCTCTACCTCCAACCCATTCACCTTCTCTCCCTTCCTGAAATACACTCACTGTCCTTGCTGCTCCCTGCCTTCCGACCTTTGCTCAGCAGCTTCCCCAGTCTGCTGTGGCCCTGTGGCTAGCTAATTGCTGCTCATCCTTTTGAGCTCAGCTCACCAAAGAAGTCTTTACTCAGTTCTCAGACCAGGTCTTTTATTCTTCCTGCTAGAACGGAAGAGCTGAAAAGGTAGGGACCTCATCTAGTGTAAGCAGTCAACACTGCCTGAATGAATGCACTCTTGAGTTGAACTGGTGAGTAACAGATACCAGAAGGTGAAGGGGCTCAGATAGGTGTCCAGGGAACCTGGGACAGACCCCCACAGACAGGCTCAGGGCAGGCAAGGGAGGTCCTGTTTGAGTGGTAGGGTCCCCAGGTCTCAGGACCCTTTATAAATTGGGTATTGTTTTACAAATTCCACTCTGTCTGGATTTGATCTCTCTTCTTATAAAGCCACCCTAGCTGCTTTGGTTTCTCCCAGACATTCAGCCATCATCGGGCCCCAGTTTTTGCTTTTCTCCTTGAGCTGTAACAGGCAGTACCAGGAGCTCACGGTGTGCTCAGCATAGGACCAGAATCCAGACTCTCAGAATCTTAGTTTCTTTTTTTTTTTTTTTTCCCTTTTTTGTCTTTTTTACTGACTGGTAATGGGATCGCAACCCTCGGTGTTGCGCCCGCAC
>NW_007743254.1:28324-29492 GCF_000696425.1 Galeopterus variegatus | reverse complement strand
AACACCAAGTCAAGGGTTAAGATCCCCTTACTGGTCATCTTTAAAAAAAAAAAAAAATACATGACAAAATTGGAAGTTCAACAAAGAGATAGAAACCAATTTTTTTTTAAAAAAAACATAAGTTATGGAGCTGAATAATAAAATAACTTAACTGAAAAAATCAATAGAGAGCTTTAACAGCAGACAATCAAGCAGAAGAAAGAATCAGCAAATTCAAAGACAGGCCATTTGAGATTAGCCAGTCAGAGGAGTAAAAAGAAAAAAAGAATGAAAAAGAGACAAGAAAACCTATGGGACTTATGGGACATAAGCAAGTGAGCCAATACATGCACTATGGGAGTCCTAGAAGAAGATAAAGAGAGAAGAAGGAAGCTTATTTAAAAAAAAAATAAAGCTTCCTAAATCTGGAGAAGAAAATGAACACCCCAATTAGTGAAGCCCAAAGGATTTGAAACAGGATAATTCCAAAAATGTCTACACCAAAACACATTACAATCAAATTGTCAAAAAAATTTTTTGTTTGTTTCTTTGTTTTTGTGGCTGGCCAGTACAGGGATACACATGTCAAAAGTTAACGACAGAGAATTTTGAAAGCAACAATTGAAAAGCATCCGCCCCAAGGCTATTAACAGATTTCTCAGTAGAAATCCTTCAGGTCAGAAGGTAGTGGGATAATATATTCAAAGTGCTGAAAGAAAAAAAAAAAGCTGATAACTAAGAATACTATACTCAGCAAAGCTCTCCTTTAAAAATGAAAGATAGATACAGACTTTCCCAGGCAAATAAAAGCTGAGGGAGTTCATCATCACAATTAGATCTTTCTTACAAGAAATACTAAAGGAAGTTCTTCAAGTTGAAATGAAAGAGTGCTAAATGGTAACCCCAAACCAGACAGAAGTACAAAATTCACTATATAAGGGTAAATATATAGACAAATACAAAACACTGTGATAGATAATAGTGAGGTGTAAATCATTCTTAACTTCAGTATAAAAGTCAAAAGACAAATTACTAAGAATAACTATAACTAGGGGTTGGCCAGTTAGCTCAATTGGTTAGAGCATAATGCTGATAACACCAAGGTCCAGGGTTTGATCCATGTATCAACCATCAAAAAAAAAAAAAAAAAAAAAAAAACTATAACTATAAAAATATGCTAATGTATATA
>NW_007743254.1:26444-27678 GCF_000696425.1 Galeopterus variegatus | reverse complement strand
GAAAAGATAGCGAGAGGAAAAAAGGAATGAAAGAATTATGAGACAGATGGAAAACAATTAATAAAATGGCAATGGTAAGTCTTTTCCTATCAATAATTACTTTGAATTTAAATGGACTAAACTCCCCAACCAAAAGATATAAAGTGGATGGAGAGATTAAAAAGAAAACAAAACAAGACTTTACTGCATGCTATCAATAAGAAAATCAGCATAGATTTAAGGAAAAAAGTGGAGGAATATAAAAAGATAAGACATGCAAATAGTAAGCAAAAGAAAGCAGGGACTACCATACTTACACCAGGCAAAATAGATTTTTTTTTTTTTGTTCTTTTTGAGACTGGCCGCACTGCGCTCAGCCAGTGAATGCTGTGAGTGCACCGGTCATCCCTATATAGGATCCGAACCTGCAGCAGGAGCGCCGATGCACTCCCAGCACCGCACTCTCCCGAGTGCGCCATGGGCTCGGCCCAGGCAAAATAGATTTTAAGTCAAAAACTGTCACAAGACAAAGAAGTACATTACATAATGATAAGGGGACCACTTCATCAAAAAGATATAACAATTATAAATGAAATGAACCCAAGGGCTTGCCTGTTAGCTCCGTTGGTTAGACTGTGGTGGTGATGATACCAAGGTCTAGGGTTTGATCCCTTATACCAACCAGCTGCCAAAACCATATATATGAACCCCATACCAGATCCCTTAAATATATAAAGCAAATATTGATAGAACACAAAGAAGAAATAGACAGCAGTATAATAATAGTAGGAGATGTAATACTTTAACTTCAACAATACATACAACATCCAGACAGAAAATCATCAGGAAAATAGTGGACTTGAACATCACTACAGACCAAATGGACATAAAAGACATACGAGAACACTCTCCCCAACAGCAGCAGAATATACAGCCTTCTTAAATGCACATGGATGTATTACATGTTCGGCTACAAAACACATCTTACCAAATCTAAGATTTAAATCATGTCAAGTATATTTTCTGACCACAATGGTATGAAACTAGAAATAAATAATAGGAAGAAAATAGAGAAATTCACAAATATATGGAATTACATTTTTGAACAACCAATGGGTCAAAAAAAGAAATCAAGGGCCGGCCCGGTGGTGCACTCAGTAGAGTGCGGCACTTGGGAGCGCGGCAGTGCTCCCACCAAGGGTTCGGATCCCATATAGAGACCGGTCCGCTCACTGGTTGAGCATGGTGTGGGCGC
>NW_007743254.1:23978-25473 GCF_000696425.1 Galeopterus variegatus | reverse complement strand
GTCATGAAAAAAGACAAAAAGGAAAAAAAAAAAAGAAACCAAAAGGGAAATCAAAATATATCTTGCGACAAACCAAAATAAAAACAGAACATACCGAAACTTATGGAGTACAGCAAAAGTAATACTAAGAGAAAAGTTTATAGTAATAAACACCTACATTAAGAAATAAGAAAGAGGACTGGCCAGTTAGTTCACTTGGTTAGAGCATGGCACTGATAACACCAAGGTCAAGGGTTTGGATCCCCATCCTGGCCAGCCACCAAAAACCAAACACACACACCAAAAAAACAAACAAAAAGAGAAATAAGAAAGAGAGTTGCAGTTGTGTTCTCCAAGCTCCTGTATTTTTGCCAGTCCTTCCTAGATGGGCTCCCCAAACTGTGACCCAGCCACTGCCCATAAAGAAGCCAAGCCCAGCAAGAGCTCCACCTGGGGCCTCATGAGCAAGAGGCTACAGCAAGAGCTGATGACCTCATAATGCCTGGTGATAAAGGCATTTCTGCCTTCCCCGAATCAGACAACTACTTTAAATAGGAAAGAACCATCCATGGAACAGCTGGCATGGTATTTGAGGACCTGAGGTATAAGCTCTCCTTGGAGTTTCTAGTGGCTACCCTTACAATGCATCAACAGTGAAGTTCCTCATGCCCTGCTTTTGTCCTGTGCTTTTGGTGTCATGTTAAATAGGTAAGTGGGACTACATTAAGCTAAAAAGCTTCTGCGCAGCAAAGGAAACAATCAACAGAGTGAAAAGACATACTTCAGAATGGGGGAAGATATTTGCAAATAGTTTATCCAGTAAAAGGTTGATATCTCAAATATATAAGAAATTCCTACAACTCAATTCAAAAAAATAGGCCCAATTAAAAAATGGGCAAAGAACTTGAATAGACATTTCTCCACAGAAGACATACAAAATGGCCAATGGGTATATGAAAAAGTGCTCAACATCACTAATCACCAGGGACATGAAAATCGAAACCACAATGAGATATCACTTGACATCTGTCAGGATGGCTATTTGAAAAAAGAAAAACACAGCAAGTTTTGGTGAGGATGTGGAGAAATTGGAACTCTTGTAGACTATTGTTGGGAATATAAAATGGTACAGCTACTATGGAAAACAGTATGACGATTCCTCAAGAAACTAAAAATAGAACTACCATATGACCCAACAGTCCCACCTTTAGGTATATAGCAAAAACCATATGCACTGCCATGTTCCTTGCAGCGTTATTCACAATAGCCAAGATAGTGGAACAATCCAAATGTCCCTCAACAGATAAATGGATAAAGAAAATGAGGTGTATATATATACATTGTGTATATATATATATACACAATGAAATATTATCCCACCTTAAAAAAAGAAGGAAACCCTACCATTTGTGACAACATGAATGAACCTGGAGGACATTATGCTAAGTGAAATAAGCTAGCCTCAAAAGGACAAATACTGCATGATTGCACTTGAGACATCTAAAATAGTCAAAGT
>NW_007743254.1:21299-22597 GCF_000696425.1 Galeopterus variegatus | reverse complement strand
GGCACAGAAATTGGCACACCGTAATTATCCAGCAAATGCTTGGTGAACAGATTTAAAAAAAGAAAAAAATGCATGACACAAAGAAAATCTTAAATGTTCAACAGCCAGGCACTTACCAGTTTGAAAAGTGGAGTCAACTGCCCTATGCCTGGGGATGATAAACCTTCTCATTTTTAGTTTGGCTTCTAAGTATGGTCATCAGCTGATAGTAACTTATTTTTGCTTCCTGTGAGTCAGAGAGCAAAAGGCACAGTCTCCAAGCCACCAGGGCAACCTTTAAACAAACGGCCCCATAATGAATAGTTTTGGTAAAGTAACTGCTGTCGCACACCTTGTCATAATATGTGAAAGCTCTCTAATTTGTTCAGTGCTCTGTATTAATAAAGTTCATGTCCTATCATTTCTAAAGAGTCTCTAAGAACGTTTGCTCAGATGGCCAGTGAAAAGTCCCATGTCATAACCTGGGAGAGCAGAATTTTTGCTGAACTGCATGGAGATGAGGCAGGACTTGAGAGACAACTCTGTGTCATGGGAACAAGCTCAGTGTCCAAAGTCACTCTATGTCTCTGAGGTTCATCTGGAAAATGGGCTGTGCTGACAATTAAATGGATATAACATACACAGAAGTGCACTGTGACTACAAAGCCCATATAGATACTGGACACTGGTTCTTTTGTGTGTGTTTTGTTGTTTTATTTTGTTTTGTGTTTTGTTTTTCCTGTTTGGAGTGAGTTATGTTCAAGAGCTACGGAAGTCATGAGGATGGGACCCTGAAGCTGCTGGAGTTTTATCCACAAAAGTATCACATTTGGATTGCTGACAGAAAATACTGTTAGATGATATTGTGTGTCCCATACTGGCTAGCTGCCAAAAAAAAGTGTGTATCCCTGCCCTCCCTTCCCAAAAGGCATGACAACTACCAAAAACAAAACAAAACCAAAAAATAGATTTCCACGTTGAATTTTACCTCAGTAAACTTTTGAAATAAGTAACACAGAACAGGTTTGAAAGAGGTAACAGCAGGCTTTTAACTCTGGAAAGATTCATCCTTCTTCCTATATGCAAAGTACCAACCTTTAGAAAGAATGCAGGAGCGGCAGGTCACAGGTGTCGACATTTGACAAGGCCAAGGACCAGGAAATTGCCTGAAGGGAATCTCTCTCTGATGTAGAACTCAGCCAAGGGGGAAGTTCAATTCAACCTAACAAATATTCATGGGTGTTTGCTTTGTGCTTGAAAAGAGCAATAATAAATTAATATTACCGAATACCTACTATGTGCATGTGCTTTCATACCCA
>NW_007743254.1:19026-19711 GCF_000696425.1 Galeopterus variegatus | reverse complement strand
CCCCCCCCCCGCGCCCTCCAAAGCCCAACTAGCTAGTAATCATAAAGCCCGCCTTTTTTTCCGAGTGTTTTAATATAGCAGGCGCTTAATTGCAGGCTCTCAATTCTTACAACAATATTGTCCGGGATATTATCCACATTAGCAAAAGGGAGGCCTATTAGTTCAGAGTTCTCAGGAGCTGGAAGCCACTCAGTGTCAGAGCCAGGATGAGTATCCGCTTCGACTTGACTTTAAATTTCCTAACATGGGTCAGCCTCGCCTCGGGCAGAGAGGAAGAGAGGGGCGGCNAAAGAGCAATAATAAATTAATATTACCGAATACCTACTATGTGCATGTGCTTTCATACCCACATATGTATTCATTCTCACACTGGTCCACCCCAGAAAGGCGTTGCTGCCACATTTTTGAAAGATGAGGTTACTGGGGTTCAGAAAGTTTGCAGGATGAAGGTGGCCAGGAACTGGTAGGGCTGCCCTTGACAGCCAGGTCCTCTGACTGTACATTCCATTACTACATGTGTCAGGTGTGTGTGTTCTTGTTATTGCTAACACTACTAGTTTCCGGAAAGGATCTGTGGGAGGGCTGTCAGGGGCAGATGAGATAGAAGGACCCCAGCAATTAAGGCCTCCTATAACCCAAGCTGCCTGATCACAGACATGAGGCACCCAAGGTATGCTGACTGCTG
>NW_007743254.1:4352-17730 GCF_000696425.1 Galeopterus variegatus | reverse complement strand
ACCCGCGCGGGATGCGGAGGAAGCCGGATCGAGACCTGCAGGGCACCCCTGCCCCCGCTGCCCCTGCGCCGCGTGCGTCCCTGCGCGCGCTGTCACTTACACCCGCTTCAACACGCAGAGGGTTTCAGGGACGGGCTCTTCCCGGGTAGCTGTGGGGGGCCCGGCACTGGGCCCCGCGACTGATCTGGGGACTTAGATCCGGGCGGAGGAGGGGAAACCGAGAGCCGGGACGCTGGAACGATCCGACGCGCATCTGAATGTCGGTCCTCAGCTTCCCCTCGCCTCCACGCTGTCACCCTTTGCTTCTGCCCTGCGGATTCCACATCCCATCCCACCCAGACCGCTCACCCCATTCCGACTTTGAACCCAAAAGCTGGCAGGCGTGTTCCGGGCCAGGCGACAGCCAGCAGGCGCTCTGGCCCTGGCAGAAGCCGCCACAGGGGGCACGGCCGTCCCCAGGGAGAGGACCCTAGCTCGGACCGAGCGAAGCGAGGCCACGCTTTCTGAAGTTACTCCGAGGCTAGATGAGCGGCATCCACTGACCCTGGTCTTTCCCAAGGTCACCTGGGACCCAGGCACGTAAGGTGGGCAGTTTAATGAGGTGTAAACGACGTGCGAATAGACTGGTAGCTCCGCGGATTTGAAGCCTGATTGAGGCTTTCTTTAGAAAGGGGATTTTATGAATAGATTACTCTCAGGGAACTCTGCTAATAGAAATGATCCCTGAACGATGATTGGTCATAACTACTTGTTAGAAGTCTGTAGACGATGCCTAGTTGTAAGACGACAAGAGAAAATGTTTCTGAGATTTACAAGTGGGAGGGAAACATCACATCGTTTTCTGCATTAGATTATACATAGCATATTTGTAGAATTGAATTTTCCGCTTTCACTTTTTAATATTTTTCCAATTGCCAGCTACTCTCTGGAAATTTGTAAAGGGGCGGTGGATGGGTTGGTGATGTGCATGCCACAGATGGAGATGGAAAAACTGCCCAGAACATGTTGACATTTAGAAAAAAAAAAAAAAAATGACATCCCCCCACACTTTAAAACTATGATATTAGGAACAGAGTATAATGGCAAAAGTTAGTCGTAGAACATCTGTTCTTTCCAATGGAAGGATCTCTGTTCTGCCAAGAGTTTATGAATTTTATATAGGAACCCGGTTTTGCTTGGGGAAGGAGGAAGGAAGCCGGCCAAAGCAGCTCCCAGCTGCCCCAAATGCAGGGATACTTCGCTCCTGACTTTTAGATGGCTCTTGAAGCCACTGATGGGCCAAAAGTCACCCTTCGGAAGGACGTGCTTGAGAACAAGAAAAATCTCAAACTGCCACCTACGGTTCAAAGTGGCTAGAATAGCACAAAGGAAGCTCAAAACCATACGGCTTGAGAACCGAGACGAGGCGGTTATGACTCCCGTTCGCAAGACACCCAACCCTTTTCAGAGAGGGAAGGAGTTTATGACGGGGGTAAAACCCAACCAACTCATCTCAGTTCGTTTCAAATGTTCCATTCATTTTCACACTGGCCAGATAGGCAGTCGTTCATTCATCTCAACAACTTCAATCTCCTCATCTACAATTGTCTTTCACAGTTGCTCAACTGGGACTGGTAACTGGAAGGTTTATCTTTCTAAAACCATCAGGGGGCTGCTCAGAAAAGCTGCCTGGGTGAATAGGACACTAAGTGGATTAGCAGTTGAAACATTAATGATTCTCTTTTGACTCAAAGCAAGTTTATCTAAGCAGATTTCCAATAGTCTTTTCTTCTGCAGTTGAAAAAAGAGAGAGATCACCTTTTTGCATTTTAAAGTGGACCGTGTTAGGTTCTGGACCCCTAAGTAGAATTAAGTTTTTTTTTATTCAGAGGATTTTAGATGAAACATGAAAAATATAATCCATTTAAGTATCATTTAAGTATCAAGAATCTAGGAGCTGGCCAGTTAGCTCACTTGCGAGAGGATGGTGCTGGTAACACCAAGATCATGGGTTGGATCCCCCTACCAGTCAGCCACCAAAAAATAAGTATCAAGAATCTAAATTGTTCCTGTTTGACAGTGAGAGGAGAGAACAGCAACCAACATTAAAGGTTTGGTGCATTCTTTCAAGTCAACGAATATTAATTGAGCACCTACCACAGTGCATTGTCCTTCCCTCATTCTGGAGGAAGCTAGACCTAAATAGATCCAGTATATGTTACATTTCAGGTAAGGATAAGTGACAGGAGAAAAAAATCAAGCAGATTAAAGACATAATAATGAGTGGGGGGGGGGGGCTCTTTTAATCGGAGAAGGTTGCTCCAAAAAATTGACACTTGAGCAGCAGTCCTTCCAGAATTTCCCAAATGTAAATATACCCCTACATAGATATATTTTACCAAATTGAATCATCCTGTGTAAGTTTTATCCCCCCAGTAATTTTTTTTTTTTTCCTTTTTCTAAAGGAAAGTCAAGTGAAGCAGCCGGAGTGGAGAAGAAACAGAAATCTGTAACTGGTTGTGATCAATTAATTGTAAACACCACTGCACTCAGACCACTGTCCTCCCTCCCCCTAGTAAACTTCTGAACATTCTTCTGCATATAAAGAGTATATGGCTCAGGAACATAGATCTGGGTAGAATCGGGTTTAAATCCCAGCTTCACCACTCACTTGTTTTGTGATTTGAGGCAGGTTACCTAAGCTCTCTTTGCCTCAGATTCCTCATCCTTAAAATGAGAATGGTAATGTGTACCTCATAGGGTTATGGTGAGAACTGAATGAGAAAAATGCATGTGAAATGCTGAGTATGGGGGGGCATGGAGTAAGCCTTGATAAATATCAGCCCTTATTTATTGTTGTTTACTAGATAACTTTTTAATTTTAATTTTTTGGATGGTGAGAACTGAATGAGAAAAATGCATGTGAAATGCTGAGTATGGGGGGGCATGGAGTAAACCTTGATAAATATCAGCCCTTATTTATTGTTGTTTACTAGATAACTTTTTAATTTTAATTTTTTGTTTTTTTTATTTTGTTTACTAGATAATTTTAATAGAGTATAGTAGTCAATTCTAGGGACATACTAGGACTACATAGCCCATGCCCTACTGTTGGACAGCAAGAATTAGATATAAACCTAGCAGATGATATGAGTGAGCTAAAGGAAAAAAGTGAAAAAACAGCAAAACGAACAAAATCCAACACAAACTAAACCTCTATGTAGAAAATAAGTCAAATCAACACATTTTCTGTGAAAGACTCATTTTTCTTCTGCTATCACTGATGCTCAATACACCCACTCATGAAAACCTGTCCACTTACCTACCACCTGTGTCTGCATTAGGGGAACCTCTGAGTCTTGCTCGACAAGTCGCTCTATGACCCCATGTGCAGGCTGGCATGAAGTTCTGCAGTGGTATAACTGTGGGTAACGTGGGGCCTCAGCGTCCTCATTTGTGCAAAGGAGGCTCTAGGTGAAATGTTCTGTGGACCACCTCACAGCCCTGTCATTCGTGTGTTCCCAGAGTCTGCTCCCATGCTCTGAAGAGCCTTCCTTGCTTTTGAGATCCGAAATGGCTCTCTGAGTCATTTGTTCATGCCCAGCAGCACATGCCCAGATCTATTTCAGGCTGAGACCCTGTTTAGGGGAAGAGGGATTATCTTTAGATATTGGGAGCATTAGGAGAATGTTGGCAAAGCATTTTGGAAGTTGGGCAAAGAAGCAGGAGTGTTTCTCAAGGGACGTGGCTGAGCTTGTGGGCTCACAGCACAGCACTGGAACATGCCACTCCATCAGCTAACTTCTTCTCCTGCATTCTCCATTGAAGGGGCCTTGGAGTGTGTGACCTTCAGCAAAACACACTTTCTCAGGCTTACCTCCAATTAGCCCAACTATAAAAAGGGCTTCTAGTCCTTGTTCTAATAGATTGAATACATGTGTAAAACACTTTGAAATCCATGATATCCAGGTAGAAAGGCAATGGCTTGTTTACACATGATGATTTTATAGAGGCTTGGGGTGCTGTGATGCAGAAGAGGATTGCCTTTTCTTGAGTCATTATCCAAGCTGGAGCCTAGAGGAATGTGGTGTAATTTTAATAGAGTGACAGATAAGATTACTTGTCTCTATTAGAAAAAGATAGGGGTTAGGCCAATCTTCCCCACACAGCTTCATGTGCACCACAGGTAACCCCTGTTCAGATTAAAACACAAACACACACATTCCAAGGAGGTGAACGGCAGATAAACCCCCAAATGAAGTTAGCTTTATTTTATCTGAGAGACTGTGTAATGTGACAGTAAGAGCCTGGGCTTCGGAGTCAGGCAGACCTGTGTTCCAGTCACAGCTCTGTGACCTTGGGTGAGTCACCTGTCTCCTCTGGGCCTCTGCCTTCACTATAAAATGGGTATAATAACAAACTTCTAAGCATCTAGCAAGGTTCTTGGCATACCAGAGGTGCTCAATGAATGTGAATTCCCTTTTCACTCTTCATCTACCTCCAACTCACTCAACCAGCAACTCCAAGTTCAGGTTCCCCAGCACATTCATCCCGGCATGCAAGAAATAGTTTCCTGTGGTCAATGACAAAGATAAAGGAGCGAGAAACCGAAGAGTTAAAACGAAAACAAACAAACAAATAAACCGCATGGCCTAAACCCACAATCTAAGAGATTGTTCCTCCTCACGCAGTTTCTATTCCAGGTTTTATGTTGCCAATCTGGGAACATTGTCAAAGCAAATGTTAGTTAAAAACTGTTTACCAAAGGACAGGTAGTTAAACACTGTACAGCTGAGAGTATTGTTATCGCAAACCTAAAATAATTTTTCTTAAACCTTTATTTATAAAGGAAAATATTGAACAGAAGTGTTCAAATATATTCTGAGGTAGTCAGAGGATTTTTTTTCTTTCAGTTCCTTCTGCAAATGCACTGTCTGACCATATCTCTGTAGGGCTTTTTTTCTTTAACAAACTGCCGTGCATTGTAATGAAGGAAATCCATGAAAAGTGGGGAACTGTACCTATGCACTATTTGCCAAATAGATACTGGCTCAGTATTTCTGGAGTCCATGTAGACTCCACCATTCAGAGAAAACCAACCTATCATACTTCTTTAATCAGTGCAAACATTCAGCCAAGCAGTTTTATCAATTTTTTAACATACAGTATCAATGTGTATCAGGACAAGAAAATGAAAATAAAGGAGACCTCAAAGAGGTCATGCATTTCCAAATGTAAATTGAGATCCAAACATTAAACAATAGGGATCATCTAATCCTTTTACAAAGGCACAAATTGCAAATAGGACTCTCATGCCAGACTGGCTTTGCCTAACAAAGTCTTTAATGCAAAGAATCCCCTAGGCAAAGCCTCCTCTGTTTCTACAGGCTTTGGCACCACGACAGAGCCCTATAAAGTCGATTATGCTCCCTAACTATAAAGTTAATCATGCTTAAAACAAAACAAGGTTGTTCCCGTGGTCTAGATATGCAATCTTCAAACCATAGAAACCCAAGGTGTCTTGGTTTGAAGAAAAAGCTCCATTCTGCCTGAGCCATTAATTCCAACAGAAGTTAGTGATATTTTGTTGAATAAGACCAAAACCTTTATGCTGAACCTCAATAACGTGTTTTAATATGCCTCAACATGCACCTGATAAACAAGTTGGATGTATCTAAAACAGTAAGTAATCCAAAAAATTGTAGGGGGAAAAATAGTGGTTATGGGTAATGTAGTTGAGTCTTAAATGAATCATCTGATCACTTTTCCAAAACAGATAAGGATTTTTACTGGAGCTAGGATGCTGATTTTTATTTAACTTGCACTTTGTACCCCTTGCAGAATGATTGTAGGAGGAAAAAAATATCTGTAGACTTGTGTATTTACATATTCTTATTCAACTTTGGTTCCGTTGCCCTTTGCACAGTGGCTGGTAAAGTAGGCCCTTAAATAGATTACATGTGTTTGAATGGAATTGCATGGAAAGAGAAAGCAGGACAAAGCCAGAATGATATTGTTAACACTTTGAGGGAATGGCTTCTGTGTTTTCTCTGGAGGGAACACAGTGGTGAGTGAACAGTACTTGTCTTAGCTGGCTGGTAACAGAGCACTGGAGAGACTAGAGAGCACAGTGAAATACTTTCTTGGACATAAGAGCACAACATTACATTGAATTTAGAATTTTCCTTCTAAAGCCATCCTTTTTGCATGGTGTTTTTAATCATCTTTATTGCCCTCTAAACTTCCTTTGGGTTGTCAGAATGGCGTCATTAGCTGTTGGCCTATTAAGTCAGCTCTAGGCTGGTGCTCAGATCTCTGCATGTGACCTTGGGCAAGTTCAGTTCTTTATCTGGGCCTCAGTTTTCTCTTAAAGTTAAATGGTCTTGAAAACCCTTTCCTATTCAAATATCCTACGTAATTTTGCAGCTGCTGTCCTTGCAATCTATTACCCATTTCTCCCTGAGGAATTGACAAACGTTTCAAAGGCAGGGGCATCTGTTGATCCCATGTACTACCTTCTAGAGTTCGTTTATTTAGACATGTTCAGAAGTCAGAAAACACCTGTCATCCAAGCAAACAAGGAGGGTCTCAAGCTTGAAGAGGAGCAGAGCAGGTGGGTGGGTTTCACAACCACCAATAGCTGACCCTTCCCCTTTGGGCAGACTGGCCCATCCAGTAGCCTAGAGTACAAAGTGCCTTCTTATAAGCTTTTAAAGTGCAATCTTTTTCTTAGACTTCATTGTTTGTTTTATGTTCACAGCTCACAACCACCAATAGCTGACCCTTCCCCTTTGGGCAGACTGGCCCATCCAGTAGCCTAGAGTACAAAGTGCCTTCTTTAAGCTTTTAAAGTGCAATCTTTTTCTTAGACTTCATTGTTTGTTTTATGTTCACAGTACACACACCTTCTCCCTTGAAAGGAGACACAATACTTATCCAAGGAAAAGGATAAAATATCTCTGTTCCACAAATTTTGGCTTCCTGGAGAACATGCCCAATGGTCTCCTAACCATTTTTGTGGATCATCTGACATCCATCTACCTCCCCCAACACACAGCGACATCCCCCTCTCCCCTCACAATAAATAAAACTCTTTCCAGAATCAGTGCAGAGAATCACCTGGCAAGGAAGAGTCCTCTAAAAAGAGATGCCAGGTTTGTGGCTAACTATTCACTAAATGATTAATTTTACTCACTTGAATTCTCTAACTATGGGTATTCAAGGGCAGATAAAGAAAACTCCCAGTGCCCTCCAGAAGCTCATGTCTGTTGGGGGAAACAGACCCATAAAATCTTGTAATATATAAGGATAAGTAAAAAAAGCTCTAAAGCAAGTAGAATGAAGGATTCTTTTTAAGAGCTGGGCTTTGAGGGATGTATAGGCTTCTGTTAGGGGAATGTGGGTTTTTCCAGAAGCAGAAGAAATCAACATCTGCAAGCAAAGGCTCAAAAGCTGAAACAGGCATGGTGTGTTAGGAAGCTAAGAGTAGTTTAGCCTGGCCACTTTACCTAAGGAATGACTGGACAGGATACTGGACAAGTAGCGGGGGCCACAGCTGGAGGAGTGGCCATGTTACATCTGTATCCTCTAGGAATTGGGGACCACTGGAAGTTAAAGAATAGAAGAGGGGGCTTGGCTGGATCTGTTTGACCAGGATAGTGTGTGCTGGGCCAAAGATGAGGCCAAAAACAAGAGCCGCTTCTTCTACTTTGGACCTAAAGGTGGAGATTATGTTCATGGCATAGTGACCAGCTCAAGAAACATCTGCAGGAAACTTGGGATTACCTGTCTACTTTGACAAAGGAAATAGCACACTGATTGGGAGACAGAAAGTCTGGGGCTTTTGACTCTTAAACAGGTTTACCCGAAGAACCTGGATGTTAGCAAATCCTCTCAATTGGGGTGTAGCCCTACCTGCCCAGCAGACTGTAGACAAAAGTATTAGAAGAGAAGTGCTTTGAGTATGTCAGCAAGAATGAGAAAGAAAAACAAAATGCTATCCTGTAAAGGGAACCTCAGTTTCTTCATCCATGTAATGGGGACGGGTGAGGAGAATCTCCCCCCGCCCCACCCTCACCACCTCTTGTTATAAGGATTGAGGAAATGGAGAGTGTAAATACTTCACAAACCTCACAGAGCTGTGCAGAAGTAAGAGATTATTATACACCAGCAAAAAGTGACCTGAGGCTGGCAGGTCAGCTCACTTGGTTACAGGCTGGTGCTGGTAACACCAAGGTCAAGGGTTCGGATTTCTGGACTGGCCAGCCGCAAAAAAAAAAAGAAAAGAAAAGAAAAGTCATGCTTGTTCCCACTGAGAAAATCTGTTCCATTTGTCATGTCTAAGAGACTTTGCTTTTATGGTTTGTACCAACTTACTTATCTCCCAGGCTTTCAGCAAGTGTGTCCAGGGTTCTTTCAATTTCTCTGTAATTTACCCATTTTAGCTTTGAAGTGGGTGTGCAGGTACAGCATCTGAGTTCATTGGTTTTATATCATGGAGATTTGGCCACTGTTTAGTAATATGTTGATCCAGTGCCAGTTAGTACAGATTCAAATATTATAGGTGAGACAGGAATTATAGCTCACTTGACCTCCTGGCTTCAGGTACAGTGGACTGGACAGGTGTGACTATTTGCCTTAATTGATTTAACTAGGTAATTCTCAGCCCCTGACCAGGGGCTCTAGACTCTCTCTCTACCCATCCATCTAACCATCTAACCATCTATCTATCTATCTATCTATCTATCTATCTATCTATCCATCCATCCATCCATCCATCTATCTATCCATCCATCCATCCATCCATCCATCCATCCATCCATCCATCCATCCATCCATCCATCCATCCATCCATCCATCCATCCATCCATCCATCCATCCATCCATCCATCCATCCATCCATCCATCCATCCATCCATCCATCCATCCATCCATCCATCCATCCATCCATCCATCCATCCATCCATCCATCTATCCATCCATCTATCTATCTAATCTACCTATCACTCTGTAAAAAGCCACTTCTCACTTCCTGCTTTGTTTAGATAACATGTAACATAGACACAAAAACATAAAAGCAGAGCAAAATGTTCCTAACACTAGGGTATCATTATAATTATTGTGCTGCATCAGTAAGAAATGTTCTGTTACATATCCTCAGATAAGATGTAAATTCTCTAAGTGTGAATTTACTTTCTGCTGTTATTAAGTTGAGTTTCTATTTATTTCCTCCTTTTCCTTTAAGAACAAGTGAAAAAGGACATTTGGGCGGGACGATAGCACTGTGCTGACTCATCTAGGGTGTTGAGAAGACCGAAGCAATTTGGAAAAGTATTATATTGAGGGCATCGTGGAAAACAATTAAAAAGATGGACTCCAGATGTACGAGATTCTAGAGAAGCAATTTGACACTCTCTCCCCAGCTAAGTTAACTATGGTAGCCTTGACACCAGCCCGAAAGATCTTCTGTGTTTATGCTAATATTTTAGCAGTTGGTTTCCTTCTGTTTTGACTGTGACCAGGGCACGAAAGCACCAGGTACTTCAAAAGGATTTAGGAATTTATTAGTTTTTTAGGAGATCGTGTGAAATTTACTCAATATTTAATTTTTCTTTAAGGTAACGTCTTCCAAAGGGTGTTCATTTCCAACTTTCATTTTAGTTTCACTTAATTTTAAAAAACCCCAAAACCAAAAAACAGACTCTATTTTCGTACAGCATTCTGATTTTAACAATAGTTTTTTTTCATTTTCACAGGTAGAACATTTCATGATATAGTCCACAGCATCCATTAGGTAGGAAAGATCTTGGGGGTTTTATATGAAATACTCCTGAATGACTCTGCATGTGAACAATGAACGATAGTTTCATAAACAACCTTTAGGAGGCAGACATAGCTCTATAAAAACATGTCATTATACAATAGCTTGTAGAAGGTGCTAAGAAAATACAAAGAAATAAAACATATAAAATAGAATACATAATAAAATAAAAAATAAAACGATAAAAAATAAATACATAAAATAAAAGGGTTTGTGTAGGACTGGGTGGTGTCTATGTCTGTGTGAGAGAGAGGAAGAGGGTTAAGGGTGTGGGGGAGAAAGAGTGTGTCTAGACTGCATGCATGTTGTGCTGAAAGGAACTTCAGAAGCCAGAACATAGAACAGCACAGGTGGCTGGCACAGGCTGATGTTCAGATACTCCCATATATGAAACTACAACAGGCACCACCAGTGCTTGTTTTAATATTTTCCCACTGGACTTGCTTCCATAGCATAAAGACTGCCCCTCCTGGGCTTCCTTGTATGTAAAGAAATTATATGTAAAAAGTGTTAATTTTCAACTATGAAATAGCTTTTCACGTTTCTAAAAATTGGCATGATTTTTGAAAGGAAAACAATTATTCCTTCTGACCATGCTACCTGAGATGGTGAAGGCACCTGCTTTAGTATGCAAGAGTTAAACACATTTTCAGGTAGAAAGAATATTTGGCCGAAAAAGACATCTTGCAGGAAAAAGGGTGGATTGAAATTCTATTGATGTGTAGAAAACACAACTGTTAATCCTTTGTATGTGTTATGCACCCAAGTTAAAATCTAGGACATATAAAATTAAATGTCATGAGGAAGACATAATAAGCAAGCATCTCAATTATTAGCTACTCTTTATTATACGTATAAAAGGCCCTGTAACACCGTAATGACAGTACACCTAGGAGCCCAGAACTGATAGGTACTAGAGTAAATAGTTCAGCTATTTGTTTTTGTTGAATACTGTTTCACCCTGTTGTATTTTGGAGAAATCTTCCTCATTTATTTTTAGATATTAAAGCTTTCCTTTTCAGGTTAGAAAAAGTTAATGCACAGTGATGTTTCCCTATGACATAAAAATTTTAATTAATTTAAAATGTCTTGATAGTTTAAGCATGATGTTTCTCCTGTTTGAGATATTAGGCACTTAGCAAATATGAAGATGGCAACAGTCATTCAATAAACCATTTTCACACACCAATTATGTGCCAGAAGCTTCTATATGAGAGGTAGATTATAAGAGCAACCAACCACAATGTAATACAAGAAAACGTGTTAGAATGTAGGCTTTTTGTTTAAATAACTTTAATTGCTCTTTTAAATATAAAGCCTAAATATTTTTACCTTCATTCTTAGAAAAAAGTTTCTCCATGCTTATTATACTTATTTTAGAGTATTTAGAAACTGCAAAAAAAAGAAAATTTAAACTGAGAAAACCAGTATTAATATTTTGACGTTTTCTCTTAATTTCTTATTGTTTCTCTCCTTCAATACACACACATTTAAATGTACACAATTGGAATCATACCGTTTATAGTCTTATATCCTGCTTTTTCCACTTAACATACCATGAGCATTTTTCCATGTCATTAAATGTGCTTGAATACGTTCTCGGCCACATAAAATTCCATCCTATTGATGCACCTGTTTTCTTTTAAGCAAAGACACATGCCATGTTTTCCAGTCATGCTGGACTCTTAAAAGCCAAAGAAAATACTTTGTGTTGATCCACCATGAGCCTCTTATGAATTTCTATTTTTTATTCCATTTATAAAATGCACCTATGGTGCAAACACACTTCTGGACACAGATAAAATGGGTAGTTAATAACCACTCTAAAGAAAATGCCAGTCAGCTTCTGTCCGCTTGATGATGTTAAATATTAGTCACTCACATCATCATTACAAATATATAAAGTGTCGACAAGTGTCACAGTGCTTTTTCCATTTTGTGACAGCCACAAATTAACTTCAATCTCTTGGGTACCTACCTGAAGACACTTGAATTATAATAGTACAGTTTTAAGCTTTAATTACTTCAGAAATATAAATGCTACAAACTTACAAAAACACCATTTAAAATCTTTTTCTTTTGGTAGCTGGCTTGTACAGGGATCAAACCCTGGACCTTGGAGTTATCAGCACCATGTTCTAACCAACTGAGCTGACCAGCCCTAAACCATTTAAATTTTTAAATTTACTTTGTACCTACTTCTGTAAATTTGAATAGTTCTTAATTATTTTGTTTCAGTCTGTTTGCCCATTTTCGATCAGGGGGACTGATGAGGTTTTAAAACAACCCACTAGAAACTTTGGTTCTGACCTCTTTAGGGTCATAAGCAGAAGTAATCTGTTAACAAACGAAGCATAAATGAATGCCTTAATCCTCAGGAGGGCACTGTTGAACTATATTCCAAGGTTGTCTGCTTTGAGAGCGTTCTTTTGTTACTCAAATATGTGAGGCGTGCAGGCCAGGGCTCCACAGGGAGAAAACTTTTATATTTTCATTTACTTTTAATTAGACACAAACTACAGATTTTTTAAAATGTGAAACTGGGATGTATATGTTTATTTTATGAACACTATTATATTAAACTGAGCNGTCAGAAATAACCTTGGGAGTCCCCACCACCCAGAGAGGCCCAAGAGCCACTGGGACCACAAGCGCTGAGTCAGCCAACTAAACACCGAAGGAAAAATACCAGAAATATGAAAATCAAGGAAGTACGACACCACCAGAGGAAAATAATAACGCGCAAGCTCTAGATCCTATAGAATAGGAAGTCCTTGGAATGACTGACAAGGAATTTCGAGTATCAATTCTTTTTTTTTTTTCAGATAAAATATTATAGGTTTATTTAAAACTTAATTCTCACCTTGAGTATGCAAAATACAAACTCCATAAAATATTCATTTTTTTACTTTGTAGTTTACAAATATACAAAATAGAAGTTTGCTTTATATTACATATTTTATTTTATATTACATATTTATTAAGGCAAGGAACTATATAGAAAAAAAACATTTGTTCCACTTAAGGCATAGTTGGGAATAAACCATTGTACAAATTATTGCACATCTGAAACCACAGTGCATAACAGACTGTCTGCATAAAAATGTTAAAGAAGTAAACCAGGCGTATTTACCTGACTTAGGTCATAAATGTAGATCGGAAGACAAAAATAGATTTTCCTTGTCAAAGTACAAGCAGCAGTTTGAGAACCCTTGTCAAAGTAGGCAGCAGTTTGAGAACTTTGGCTTCCGTGTTTGGTACCTTTAGAACCAAGACTCACCAAGCACCATCATTTAGGCTATTAAAACAATTTTCTGTACCTGAATTTCTCCCTCTTCTTCTAACATCATAATAATGGCTTTTAGAAGGCAAAGAGAATACAAGGTAATCTTTATACTTATATTGCATCAAAACACAATTCAAGGGAATTCTGGTTTTCCCTCCCTCCAACTCATGGATCTAATTTATACCCTGATATCCACAACTTCCAGTCACCCCCTTGGCATTTTGCAAGTCCAGGAATATTCAAGTTGGATTTAGAATTGGAATGATAGGAGATCCAGTCACAGACCCCATCTG
>NW_007743254.1:2207-2893 GCF_000696425.1 Galeopterus variegatus | reverse complement strand
GAACTTGCCCATCAGCCCGTCACCTGGCGGCGGCGGCTGCGGCGGCGGGATGTGCACTGGGTCCAATTCGGGTCGCAGGAGCTCGGCCACGAAGCCGCCAGAAGGGCTCACGTCGTTGACGTCCGCCAGGTTGAAGGGAGCCGTGGGAGGAGGAGCAGACCCCGGCCGTAGAGAAGCCGCCGCCCGCGCTGCCCGGCGCCACGCCCGGGTCGCCCCCGGCCCGGATCGGAGAGCTGAGGCTGCAGGTGGAGGGCGCGCTGGCAGAGCCACTGCTAGACGGGGAGGACGAGGATGAGGCCGACGAGGACACGGTGGCGGCCACCGACTCCTGATGGGACAGCGAGTTGGAGAGGATAAAGTCCAGGTCCAGAAGACCGTCGAACTCCTCCGTGTCCCTTCGGGGCAGGAGCGCCGGGTTGCTACCGCCGCAAGCCGCGCCGGCTCCACCGCTCTCCAGGTCTGTCGCCACGGTCGCCGCCGCCAGGTCGTACGGGCGGCCGGGAAGTAGCAGGGAAGTCGCTTCACGTGGGAGAGCTCCTCCCGCCAGCGGGTATTCGGGGCACCTGCCGGACGCAGTGTCTTCTCCCTTCCCGCCGGGCCGGACGCGAACGTGGAGCAGGACCGCAGCAGCGCGTCGCTGACAGCCACGTCCGGCTCGCCAGGTGGCCGCCTCACTGACGTGGGGG
>NW_007743254.1:0-271 GCF_000696425.1 Galeopterus variegatus | reverse complement strand
CCAACAATATGCTACCTTCAAGAGACTCACCTCACATGTAAAGACACGTAAAGACTAAGAGTGAAAGGATAGAAAAAGATATGCCATGCAAATAGAATTGAAAAATGAGGTGGAGTAGCCATTCTTCGATCAGATAAAATAGACTTTAAACAAAAAATGACAAAAGAGATAAAGGAGGCCACTATATAATAATAAAAGGATCTATCCATCAAGAAGACATAATAATCATAAATATATAAGCACCCAACATCAGAGCAGCCAGATTTATAAA
>NW_007743253.1:18648-19425 GCF_000696425.1 Galeopterus variegatus | reverse complement strand
TAAATGTAAACAAATTATATAATTATATATCAAAACATATATATATATATATAATTTGTATATTTTGTATATAATTTGTATATTTGTATATAATACAAATATTTTATATGCACATTTGTATAATCTGTATATAATTTGTATAATTTTAATATATATTAAATTATATTTAATTTAATAAATTAATATATAATTATATATTAATTTATTAAATTAAATATAATTTAATATATATTAAATTATATTTAATTTAATAAATTAATATATAATTATATATAAACATTTATATAGAGAGAATTTGTTTACTTTTAGTAGTCAAATTATGTTTCCTCTTCTACTTGGTCTAACAAAGGTAGGACCCAGAAAATTTTATCAAATTAACAAGAACTCATTCTTTAAGACATACTTAAGAAGCTGTTGACATGGTTAATGTTGAAAATTTAAAATAAAGCACCCGAGAGCCACAGTCCCCTCTGCCTGGAATCTGGCAAGAGAGCACACACAGGATGCTAGGCAAGGAACTGAGGGGTGCGGCCACCTCTGCCCAGAAGCAGGCAAAGGAGCATGCTAAAAACATTTCCATTCAGTGGCTCTCCACAACTACCATCACTGCCACAGCTGCCTCAAAGGTAGCTTCTATGCCATAATGCCACAGTCATCATGCAGGCAGCCTGCCAGACACTTGAGTGCATTGAAACAAGGACAATCACCAGTAAAGACTGGAAAAAGAAGAGGACATCTCTCTCCCCAAACCTACTCCACAGTAACAGAAGAAGCAAC
>NW_007743253.1:12131-13785 GCF_000696425.1 Galeopterus variegatus | reverse complement strand
GGAACAGAAACTGAGGTGAAGAAAGGCAAATCCGAACCTCTTACCTGGTGCTCCATTTCACCATTTGATGATACTCCACCCTGCAGTGGAAGATGTGACAAGGAGAGAAAAGTGACCAAGAAAACTCAGGCCTCCCCTTTTGGACTTGCAGTGACTCTCAGCCCTGGCTGCATAGGAAAATCACTTAGATTATTAAAAAAAAAAAAAAAAAGCCAAGGCCACCACAGCAGGCCAGATTGATTTAACCAGACGATATGGGAATGGTATCTGAGTATTTCTTAATAATCTCTCCAAGTGATTTTAATATGAAGCTAGGGCTGACAACAAATGGGGTAAAACATAGTTCTCCCAGAGAAGCTGTGCATGGGGACGGGGTAGGAGGACTTAATGGAACACTTCATAGCATGATGGGAGGACTGGAATTTGGGGGAACATTTGTCCTTCTGGATCTTCCATGCTTCCTTTCCGAGTGCCTTAGCATAGGGTTGTGTGGTTCCTAAGGTGGTCTCACACCAGCAACATCAGCATCACCTGGTGCATTAGACAGGGTTCTCCAGAGAGAATCAGTAGGATATGTTATAAATATATGAAAGGTAATTTATTTGGGGAATTAGCTCATGCAATTGTGAAGAGAAGTCGCACGATATGCCGCCCACAAACTGGATGCTGATAGCGTGGTTTAGTCCAAGTCTGAAGGCCTTAAAGCCAGGGAAGCTGATAGTGTCCTTGCTGTAAGTCCTGGAACCCAAAGCTGAAGAGTCTCGAGCTCTGATGTCCATGGACAGAAGAGAAGAGTGTATTTCAGCTCCAGAGGATAGAGAGAAATTTACCTTTTTTCTCTGTCTTTTGTTCTCTCCCGACACCCAATGGACTGGATGGTTCCCTCCTACACTGAGGGTGGGTCTTTTCCACCCAGGCTCATACTAATCTCTGCTGGAAACACCCTAATGGAAACACCTAAAAAGACAGCTTTACCAGGTTTCTCGTCATTCCTTAATCAAGTTGACATCTAGAATTAACCTTCACACCTGGGAACTTGTTAGAAATGCAAATACTCAGCCCCACCACAGAACTGCTCAATCAGCAATTTGTTTTAACAAGCCCCGTAGGTGAGTCTGGCAATTTAGTAAAACTTGAGAATCATTTGCATGTCAGGTGTGTTCGTACAGCTCAGTAGGCTAAGAGTGATCGAGAGAAGCATGNTAGAATTAACCTTCACACCTGGGAACTTGTTAGAAATGCAAATACTCAGCCCCACCACAGACCTGCTCAATCAGCAATTTGTTTTAACAAGCCCCGTAGGTGAGTCTGGCAATTTAGTAAAACTTGAGAATCATTTGCATGTCAGGTGTGTTCGTACAGCTCAGTAGGCTAAGAGTGATCGAGAGAAGCATGTATTTCTTCAGCTCATGACCAGAGCTTAAAGAAGGACTAGCAGGGCTTACCTGTGGACAGATGGCAGTGGGAGTCCAAGCAAGAGAACAACAGTGGGGGACTTATGTAAGGGTCACTTGACCTTCCTGCCTCTGCTCACATGGAGATCTTCCTAATCTGAAAAGCCGTGTGTCTAGAGCATTTTAACGTTCCACTTTTGTGAATATCCCCCACATCTGGGTGTATACGGTGTATAAGGAAAAAGTGAGGAATGGGTTCA
>NW_007743253.1:9417-10328 GCF_000696425.1 Galeopterus variegatus | reverse complement strand
GAGTATAAGACAGTATGGCATAAGGGATAAAACATGAGATTTTGAATCATACTGACTCACTCAATTTAATATATTGAGTATTTCTTGATTGCATGCCATCTGCAAAGACAACATAAATTGGAAGGCAGAGTAGTGTCAAGCTTAAACAAGCTACTAAACCATTCTGACTCTCAGCTTTGACATTTTAAAAATATCAATAATAAAGCCTGGACTTCCACACCATCTGTTGGGCTGTCTTCCTTCATTCAATACCTTTTCCCACTCCTTTAAAACTGAAATCACAAAAGGACTCTTTTAAATTCTCGAATAAGAAGCTTTATGCAGAGAAGAAAAAATAATAAAACCTACATCTTAAGATTATTGTTAAGAGAAACCCACATAGCCAATATAAGCAACTTGGACATAGGAGGTGCTCAATAAACAATTTTTTTCTCCGATGGGAACACTATTTGTGTCCCAGGTCCATGACCCCTGAGTCACCTGGACAAAAGGTCTGGATGCAGGTGAGGAATAGATTTGTATAAATGGACTATTTGACCATGGAAAAGCAACCTGGAAGAATAGCAACCCCAGCACCTGGGGAGAGAACACCTGAGACTTCAGGAGGAATGGGGAGAGATGGGTGATTAATATTTAGTACCAGGGGATGGGGCAAGATGGCTGACTAGAGGTACCCAATGCACGATCCTCCCGCAGAAAGGGACCAGAGCATGGAAAGGACAGCTAAGCACTGGGGAAAGCATCAGTGGGAGTGTGGGAGGATGGTTGGAGCCTGGTGAGGACTCTATGGAGCACAAAAAACCAAGGAGGGTGGTATAGAGGAGAAACAGGCATGTAGCTTTAGCCACTGTGATGTCTCACACACCAGGACCAGCCAGGAGGAATTCTCCCTTGTGGCAGAAAGAATCTGC
>NW_007743253.1:2812-8136 GCF_000696425.1 Galeopterus variegatus | reverse complement strand
GACAGAAGTCCATTGAAATAACTGCTTACATCAAAAGAATAGAAAGATTTCAAATAAACAACCTAATGCTACAGCTCAAAGAACTAGAGAAACAAGAACAATCCAACCCAAAACTAGATGAAAAAAAAATAAAGATCAGAGCAGAACTAAATGAAATAGAGACCTGAAAGATGATACAAGAGAAAAAGTTGTTTTCTTGAGAAGATAAAATAGACAAACTTTTAGATAGGCTAACTAAAATAAGAAGAGAGAAGATCCAAATAACAAAAATCAGAATTGAAAAAGGAGACCTTACAACTGATACACAGAAATACAAAAAAAACATTAGAGACTATTATAAACAACTATATGCCAAAAACTTGAAAATCTGGAGGAAGTGAATAAATTTCTGGACACACACAAACTACCAAGAATGAACCAAGAGGGAATGGAAAACCTGAACAGACCAATTATAAGAATGAGACTGAAGCAGTAATCAGCAGTCTCCCAACAAAGAAATGCCCAGGACTGGATGGCTTTACTGCTGAATTCTACCGAAACGTTAAAGAGGAATTAATACCAATTCTCTTCAAACTTTCTGAAAAATTGAAACAAACAGAGTCCATTCTCCTAAACTCATTCTATGAGGCCAGCATCACCTTGATACCAAAACAAGACAAAGACACAACAATAACAACAAAAATACTAAGGGCTAATATCTCTGATAAACATAGACACAAAAATCAACAAAACATTAGCAATCAGAATACACAAACACATCAAAAAAATTATACAACATGATCAAGTGGGATTCAACCTAAGAATGTAAGGATGGTTCAGTATATGTTAAGTCAATAAGTGTGATGCACCACATTAACAAAATCAAGAAGAAACATATGATCATCTCAATAGATACTGAAAAAGCATTTGACAAAATTCAACATCCCTTCATGATAAAGACTCTCGGCAAATTAGGTATAGATGGAAAATATTCCAACACAAATAAAGCCATACATGACAAGCCCACTGCCATTATCATCCTGAATTTGGAGAGCTCAAAGCTAGAAAATTTGACCCACACCTCTCACCATATACCAAAATCAACTGAAAACTTAAATTTGAGACCTGAAATTATAAAACTCCTAAAAGAAAACATAAGAGAAACACTTCAGGAAATAAGACTAGGCAAAGACTTTATGAATAAGACCTCCAAATCACAGGCAATAAAAGAGAAAAAACAAATGGGATTACATCAAAGTAAATAGCTTCTGCATAGCAAAAGAAACAATTAACAGAGAAAAAAAGACAGTCTACAGAACAGGAAAAAATAATCACCAACCACGCATTTGACAAAGCATTAATATCCAGAATATACAAGGAACTCAAACTACTTAAGGGTAAAAAAAAACAAGTAACCTGGCTAAAAAATGGGCAAAGGAGCTGAATAGCATTTCTCAAAGGAAGACATACAAATGGCCAACAGACACATGAAAAAATGTTCAACATCACTAATTGTCAGGGAAATGCAAGTCAAAACCACGTTAACATACCATCTCACCTCACTTAGACTAGCTATCATCAAAAGAGAATGACAAATGCTGGCAAGGGCGGGGAAAAGGGGGAACCCTCCTGCATTGTTGGTGAGACTGTAAATTGATGCAGCCATTATGGAAAATGGGATGGAATTTCCTCAAACAACTATAGAGGCAACTTCCATATGACCCAGCAATTCCACTACTTGGTACGTACCCAAAGAAATGGAAATCATCATTGTCGAAGGGATACCTGCCCTCCCATGTCTTCTGCAGCTCTGTTTACAATAGCCAAGAGTTGGGACCAACCCAATGTCCATCAACAGATGACTGGATAATGAAAACAGGGTATAGATACACAATGGAATACCAGTCTGCCAAAAAAAGAATGAAATTCTGCCATTCGTGTTAACATGGATGAACTTAGAGAAAATTAAGTGAAATAAGCCAGGCTCAGAAAGAGAAATACTTTATGTCCTTACTCATAAGTCAGAACTAAAAAAAAAAAAAAAAAAAAAAAAAATAAGAAAGAAGCAAAGTCATAACAATCTCAATAATATGTTGAACTTTTAAAAGGAGAGAACAGAACTGAGGTTACCAGAGGTCGGAAACGGTGGGATTAGCAAGCAATTAGTAAAGGGCCACAAAAAATGATTACGTTGTGCAATGTTGAAAACACAAATTATCCTATTTTGAGCAGTACATATTGCACAAAAGTATTGATATTCAACACCATGGTACTCAACAGATATGTACAATCAATTATGTTTCAATAAAATATATATATATATATATATATATATATATATTCAGCACCACAACCTGGAAAACCAATCACCTGTTCACCTGAGTCAAGCAGTGGCCACAGTTGGAAATCTGACTCACTGCAGAGTTTGTCTTCTCCATCTTGGGAACAGAAAAGCCTATGTGGGCATGGCTGTGACTTCTGTACCTGATGCCATCAACCATAGCTCATGAAATCAGTCTGCCCTTGTGCATGTGCAAACATACAAAGGAAGACAGTTTTGTTTTGTTTGGACTGATACTAATTTTAATGCTTCTTCTGGCCATCAGCCGGCCTTGGGTTATGCTATGAATGGCTATTGAAGCTACAAATATTTGGTGATACTGTTCACGTGGCTCAACCAAACCAATGTAATACCGATCCAAAGCAAATTCAACAAAAAATCCCAAATTGGAGTAATCTGTGAACCCAAGAGACAGCACAAGCTGTAGAAGATCAGCAACCCTTGTGTGGATTGTAATAAATAACTCATAGGCTGCATTCTAGGTGAACAAGGAAGAGGATGTATGTGCACCAACATTTCCTGTTGTATCTGGATCAATACTGGTATAGTGGAACAGTACATACATGCCATGAGCAAAGAAGGTAAATGCTTATCTGAAATAAGCTCCACTACTCCCTTCTGGAGTTAATCAGTAGGCTGAGTCTGAGATCCTGGAGTGCATGGCTGAGGTCAGTACTGCTGGTTGGCCTCATTCTGCTGATTGGAGTTCTGATGACAATAGCACTAATCAAGTGTTGTATAAGAGAAAATGAATGGACATGGTCCAGCCCTATCAGAGCATTAAATTCAAGTTGCAGAGCAACGGCACTGTATTACTTGTTGAGGTAACAAATTATGACAAACAGTGGTTTAGACAACACAAATGTATTAATCTAGAGTTCTGGAGATCAGAAGTCTGGCATGGCTCACATTTGGCCAAAACTGTATTGTTTTTTCACAGGCTCTAGGGGACATTTGCTGTATTGATCACTCCAGGTGTTGGCATAAGTTAGTCTTTGTGGTTGTAGGACTAGGTTAGTTGGCCTAAGTTAGTTCTCGTGGTTGTGTCCTTGCTGGCTGTCAGCTAAGGCCCTTTCTCAGCTTCTAGAGGCTGCCTAAAATCCTTTTCTTATGGACCATTTCTGCCACCTTCGAAGCCAACGACCATCTTCAAAGACAGCAACAACAGGTCAAGTCCTTTGTGTTCTGCATCTCTCTGACTCTCTAATCAACTCTTTGGCCTTACTTTTCCACATTTGAGGAGCCAGTGATTATACTGGCCCCATGGAGATAATCCAGGAAAATCTCCTCATTCAGTGTCAGCAGATTAGCAGCCTTAATTCCACCTGAAACACTTCTTTTGCCATTTAAAGTAATACCTTCACAGATTCTAAGGACTAAGGTGTGGATATCTTTGGGAGACAATATTTTGGCTACCATAGGAATACACTTATAAAAATTTAAAGTCAACCAAGAATGTGTAAGTCAAAGGGGTGGATTGTTGCAAAAGGCAGTTCACTGTTGCTCTGACTATCCCTGCAAATCATTGTTGAGAGCACTTCTAGGTAAAGTAGGTCAAGGCGACACAATGTGACTCTTTTACAACCTCGCAATCTCTGTCTGGATGAGAGCAACTGGCTCAGCCCAATGTCACCCTCTGCATGTGGAGCCATCTCTGGCCCATATGTCACTGCTTGGGACTTAGAAGGGAACGAGCCCTGCTGTATTAGTCCATTTCTGTTACTTATAACAGAATACACGAAACTGGGTTATTTATAAAGAAACAGAATTTATTTCTCACAGTTTTGGAGGCTGAGAAGTACACAGTCCAAGGTACACATCTGATGAGGACGTTGTTTTACAAAGGAACTCTCTACAGTGATTCTATACAGTATCTTGTGGCAAGAATGTGCTAAGCTAGAGAGATAAGCTTCTCACTCACTGTCTTTATAAAGCCATCATAACCACACCCATGGCCACCCATTAAACTATCAGTGGATTAATCCATTCACAAGGGTACAGTCCTCAGAATCTAGTCACCTCTTAAAGGCCTCACCTTTCAATTACCATAATAGGGTTTCCCACCTTTTTAACACTTTAATAATGGGGATCAAGCTTCAATGAATCTTGGCGGGACATTCAATCCTACCATGTTGCTGTCTCTTCTCTTTTCTGGGCTGTGAGTAAGACTCTTGCTCTGATCCATTCAATTTTATTGTCTACTTTTAGCACATACATAGTAGTGCCAAACTAACTTGTTTTTTGTTTAGTTACTGCAGCTGGTTGAATTGTGTCTTTACAAAGATATGTCCAAGTCCTAATCCCAGTAACTGTGAATGTTATTTTGTTTAGAAATAGAGTCTTTATAGATATAATTAAGTTAAGGATCTCATGATGAGATCATCCTGGATTTTGGATGGGCCCTAAATGTGATGACTGATGCCCTTACACGAGAAAAGAGAAGGAGATTTGAAACACAGAAACAAAGGGAAGAAGGCCATGTGAGGATGGAGGCAGTCTGGAGTTATGATGTGACAAGTCAAGGAATCATAGAAGCCAGCAGAAGCTGGATGAGGCAAGAAAGGATTCTCCTTAAGAGCCTTCAGAGGGAGCCTTATCAGTACCTTGATTTTGAATTTCTAGCCTCCAGAACTATGAGAGAAAACATTTCTGCTTAAGCCACTAAATTTGTGGCAATTTGTTATGGCAGTCCTAGGAAACTAACACAGCCATCTCCTTTAGAATCTTGTTACTGCTTGCGATCCTTCGTGAGGTTGGGGCTCTTCCTCATAAAGGATATATACTTACTTATATACTGAATATTGTTATTTGTATTACTCAATAGAATGCAATATCCATGAAGGAGAATTTTTTTTTATTGTTATGTTGCTTTTCCTTCCACAAGACCTACAAGAGATCCTACTATCATTTTTAAAATTTTAATAGTATGGTTCCTCAGGGTACAGTATCATTCAGTGTCTTAACAAAATTCAACTAAAATTTTGAAATACCCATACATTTTGGT
>NW_007743253.1:0-211 GCF_000696425.1 Galeopterus variegatus | reverse complement strand
TCGATATGACACTTGAAGAAAATGCTCATTGGAGAATTTTGGATTTCAGATTTTTGTATTAAGGATGCTCAACCAGTATGTATTCTGCAAATATTCAAAAAAATTTTTAAAAATTGAAATCTGAAACAATTATGATCCCAAGTACTTTCAATAAGGGATACTCAATCTGTATACAACACATACTTGTAGCTAGAAGCTGAATACCACTTGC
>NW_007743252.1:15672-19429 GCF_000696425.1 Galeopterus variegatus | reverse complement strand
AAGGGGGTTAAAAACAAAATCCCTAATCGGTGGCTTTCCTCATCCTCCTCAAATCAGACCGCAGCTCTGATCTCATCTGCAGCTGCGCTGGGCACATTTCGGTGCCACAAGTTGGTTCCTCCGCGCGCAGACCTTGACGCCGGCTGCTCCTCCGCGAGGGGACGCGTCCCCGGGGCGCAGCTGCTCCGCGCGGCCCTCAGCGCCATGGCCCTGGCTCGCGGCTCCCCGCGCGGCAGAGTCCCCGGTCCCCTTCCATCCACTTGGGCTCGAACTCTCTGCCTCCCCCGCCCTCGCCTCTCTCCCCTCCTTCTCTCCCGAGTAAATGAATGCGCTCGCTGCGCCGGCAGCAGCTGCTGCCAGTCTAGGCGCGCTCTCGACCCATGCCACGTCCTGAGGTGTAGGGTCCCAGCTCCGGAAAGCTCCTCTCGGACTGCGGTCCTCTTACGTCCTCTGCCCCTCTTTTCTTTTCCCTTTTCCCTTTCCCTTTCTCTGCTTGTGATCAGTAAAATACAATTACCCAATTACCTCCCATCATCTTAGCACTGATTGGTCAATTGCATTAACACTTGAAGTCAGGGAAGAGGGGATTGGAGCCTCTGAGGTGTGGCACTGCTGCCACCTGGAGGGCTGAGCCGGAACACTTGGGTTTCAAAGCCACCCCCACGCGAGGAGGTTAGTAATAGGCAAAGACATTCAGGCTCTGTGTGGGAGAAGTTGTCAATTTTTTTTTTTTTTTTTTCTCGCAAAGCTTGCCTGTTTTCATCCAGAAAGCCAGGAGTTTTGTGCTACAAAGAGGAAGACATTGAAATAACATCACCACTAGGATTCAAAATTATCACCAAATACACAAAGCTGTTGCTTTCAGATTGCAGGGAAGAGCCTCTCCCCTCCATAGTCAAACAGGTTGGCCCCAAGGTAAGGATTCATACAGGACTATTACTTAGAATAGGCTCATCAGAAAGAATCAGGAGTCGCTCAAAAGCTACTGGGGAGGGACACGTGGAGAGCAGGATAATCTCACCAGGAGGAAGCAACTGGAAGGGTGAGATAGGAGCCTTCAGCCTATGCAATGTTGCAGTAAATTGGCCTGTTCAGTTTGTACAAGACATCCAGGACAGCTTGACAACTCAATTTCAAGATCCCTCGCTCTTGGATGTGGGCTTTTCCATTAAATCGTGTTAGGGGAGCTGCTGGCACATTTCACCTTCAGTGGGTCTCCTTAGAAAGAGGGTCCCGGCCCACAAAATTTTGATATCAATACAGTATTTATATTGTTTTCTTCCTCTACTATTTAATTATCATAAGGACTTTCTGTAAGCTATGGTTATTCATTTTATGTCATTAGAATATGTGACCCTGAGATATGAAATGGATAAAATTAGACATAATTTAAGCAATAAAAAACTGTGTATGTGGGACAGGAGGGTAAATAAATATTTATTCATTTCGTGTTCCCCAAGTAGTAGTTTTTTGTCTGATTTTCTTTATTTTTGAGAGATCAGAATATGTACTTGGTTTAAACACCACTTTAAACACAGTGAGTAAGTCATAATGAGAAGTGGCATCAGACAAAAAGGAGAAAATTTTCGCTAAGGAAACATCAGAGGCATATCCAAGTTCACACCAAATGTTCTTTTTTTTTTTTTTTGTTCCCTTTATAGTATATATAAATTTTCTTGCTTAGAGTTAAAAAAATTTACATCTATAAATTTCTTTGGTTACTCAAGACATGCTGTAATGTGGATCTCGGATGTCAGCATCTGCAAGGAGAAAGGCCATTCATTACACATGGATTGTGATTTATTATATATTTTTTTCATCTTTTTGGAGAGCTTTGATGTAGTTATGAATTACATCAAAATGTGAATTAGTTGAGGGGTAATGGTGTTGCTTCTATTTTTAAATGAATGCTGTATTGATTGATTCAAAACACTAGTGGGCAGTTGACTAAAACTTTAATTTGTGTTTTGAAGCTTCTTACCGTTATATGCCAATTATGGTTTATCAAGTAATAAGCCATTAAAAAGTACATTCACTAGCTGCTCTAGATAGCTTCAGAGGAGTCTACCCCGTGGTTCTGAAGTAAGCTAAAAGCCATTTGAAATAAAAATTTTCTTTTTAGGGACTTTGACAGCAAGAAAAAGGCCAATGATTTGTTTTTTCTAAGCTGATTATTAGCTATCTACCCGACATCTATAAGGCCTTTCAGAATGAATTAATCTATTAAAGCAGCAGGGAAGGATCCGTGCTATTTAGCCAGAAGGAAAATGAAACCCTTCCCATTCCCATTGACCTCTGCGTTTTGCCCACATCAGCTAGTCATTCACACCATACAACCTTGAATTAGTCATTTGGTTTTCATTTTTAGCTTCAGATTGAACCAGTAATTATTGAGCATCCATATGACACAGTCTTTCGCTAGACTTCTCATATACAACACCTTATTTCATTCTCAAAATAACCCATTGAAAAATGTTGAAGTTGGGGAAAGTGAAGCTTTAAGTTACATACTTAGTAAATGACATGGCCAAGTTTTGAACCCAGATCTACTCAATTTCAGTTCTTCCAGTTTTGGTGTAACTTCTAGGTTTTGGAAACATGGGGAACATCTCTAAGACCATCTGAACACATAGGCTGTCATTTTCAGCACTGAATCCCAGAGGCTAATTTGTAACCCTATGTGTGTGTGTGGTAGGGGGATAGCACTGCCACATTTGTCACTGAATGACCTTACTCAAAGAGAATTAAAGTAAGTGGTAAACAGGCTGTCACAAAAATACACATGCAACCTAAATAACAACATGAATATAAATATTTATGCATTTGAGGTTTCCAGGTACTGTCAACAGTGACAGGATATGTGTTCAAGTTTCCTTATAAAAATTCTTTTAGAGGAGAAAATTGCCTGATGAGGAATTTGTCACATCACCACACTCCCCATTAGCCCATCTAGTTGTCAAAATCATGAATAGGACAAAATGCTATTGAAATGAGATGACTTGGGAGAAGAGGGGCACAGAGCTACAATGCAGGGTTTGTTCTATGGACATGCAGAGATCTACCTTCATTCTCTGATCTGTAGACATTTAGGTGTTGAAACAAAATTATCATGTTATTTCACCTCGTTTTAGTGATTCTAGCTGGTGTAATCTTTAGCAAACAGCAGGGGACAGCATCTTGTAATCAGAAATACAAAATAACAAATAGAATGAATTCAGTAACTTTGCTTAAAAATAAAGAAACTATGAACATGTTTTTTTGTGTTTATTATTTGGATTTAACAGGCTGTAGGCTACTCTTTTGAAACATAATACATACGGAAGGTTTGAGTTTTTATTCCATGTTTCAAATACTGGGAATAGATACTTCCTTTTCACTTCCAAATACTATTGGGAACTCCTATACAAGGTCCAGAATATCCTGTGGAATAATCATATTGAGCTTGCCTCTGCAGTCACACATAATGAATGGCATTAGGAGTTAACTTCATTAAACCAACTTCTTTTTTAAAAACGATTTTGATGTTAAAATACCATATTTAATGGGAACTTACTACATGTGTTAACACTAGACAATATTCCAGGGATGTCATATTTCAGAACTAGAATATATCCTAACCATCATCTATTCTTTATTCCTTGAAATATAGATGAAGATCCTAAAGTTCAAGTAGATTTGCAAATTTCTGCTTTTTTCAAGGTAACCCCTCTATGATGGCTACCCCTCCACCCAGCCTTCACCCTACATAGTCTTATTT
>NW_007743252.1:2274-15115 GCF_000696425.1 Galeopterus variegatus | reverse complement strand
GTTCTTTATTCCTTGAAATATAGATGAAGATCCTAAAGTTCAAGTAGATTTGCAAATTTCTGCTTTTTCCAAGGTAACCCCTCTATGATGGCTACCCCTCCACCCAGCCTTCACCCTACATAGTCTTATTTTTCTGTGCTCTTGAACTTTAAAATTTGTACTAATAACTAGCATTTAATGAGAGCTTATGAGTGCCTAGTATAGTTTTAAGTATGTTACAGATTTCAACTCATGCAATCTTCCCAACAACATTACGAAGCAGGTATCATTACAATCCTATTTTATAGAAGATGAAATTGAAGTTTAGGTTAAATAAAGGAACCCAGTTAGGAAGTGACGAAGGAAACACGCTTTTTAACTCAGGTTACTTTGTTTCAGAAATTGCGCTCATAACAAATATTTTCTATTATTATTACTTATTGCACTGGATGGAAATGATTTGCTCATGTCTATACTCCTCCCTAAACTATGATTGATTTCACTTGAGCATTTTTTTCCTTTTTGTATTTCTAACGCTTTGCACGTTGTTAAGTGAATAAATGTATAAGATTATGACATTATGAAATGAAAGGACCTGTCTTTTGTCTCTCACCCAATAGTCTTTTCACTGTGATATGCAAAATGCCACAAAAATAAGATACGTATTACAATTAATAAAATAGAAAAACTAAGAGACAATGCCACAAATAAGATGATTTCATCGGAGAAGTATGACTTCTGAATCAGTTAGCAATTGATGCATAATAAACCATCCCAAATCTTGGTAGATGCAAACAATCATTTATTTTTTCTCATGAGTCTGAAGGCCAGTCAGAGATTGGTTAAGTGGCTCTTCTGATCTTGGCTGGGGTCACTGTTTCCTGATCTAGAGGGGTCTCAACTAGGGTCACTGGGGCAACTTGGCTTTACTCCATGTGTCTTTCTCTCTCCCTTCATCAATTTGGCCCAAGCTATTTCTTGGCAATGGCAGAAGTACAAGAGAGCAAGCAGGGAAGGCAAGAGTACTTTTTCAAGCTGCTGTGTGAATCAAATCTGCTAACTTCCCATTGGCCAAAGCAAATCATTTTGTTGAGCCCATTGTCAGGGAATGGGGCACATCATACTACTTGCAATGGGAGGGCACTGCAAAGTTTTATAACAAAAGAAAGTGAACAATCAGGGTGATCATGGCAATCAGCCACAACCTCTCTGTCTTACAAATAACAAATTTCCTTAGTGATTACTGGAATTTACAGGAAAGACAATTCTCCACATTAGGGGCCATTCAGTCAGTTACTTATTTTTAACAGATGAGTAATAATCTCCCATTATGTGCCTGGATTATGGAAGTCATCACCAGCTCCTCTGTTACCTCCACTTTCCTGATGACATCTGTTGATGCTGTTTCAGAAATGGCTCATGCATCTACCCATTTCTTTTTATCACATTACAAAGACCGCTCTCAGTTTCCTCTGTGGACTCTTCCCTCTAGTCTTTCCTCTTCTTTATTCTATCCCATCTCTAGTACCAGTTAGCTTATGAAAAAGAAAAGCAGATAGGAAAGTTGAAAGGAAGAAGCAATAAAAGAAAAATCTGTTTCATGTGTACAATAACAAGAAACCACAACACTGGGAAAACTATTTGGAATGCGTAGAACAAAAGATTCATACTCTAGATACATAAATAGTTCTGAGAAATAGCTAAGATGAATGGGAAAAAAAATACATGAATTGTCAGTTCAAAGAACTGGTTATATTAACGCTTATTGGTACTCACGTTGCTTAGAATAGTGCCTGGCCCTTTGGCCAGTTAATAAATTTTGACTGACTTGATGAATGAAATGACCACTTGGTTTAGGGAGGAAAGTGGGTAGTAGTTAACTACAAGCAATAGTGATGTAATATGATTAGACTTTTACCAAAAACCAGAGTAAAGTGGTGGGGGTGGGGGGCAGAGGAGGCAGTAGCTACCTCTATGGGCGGTGCGAGGCATGGGGTGGGGGAAGGGGAGGTGAGAGGGGCAGTCCAAGAGAACTTCACAAACAAAACCTAATGTGTTAGGAGCTTCATGAATGTAAGCATACAGCTGATGGATGCAGGATTGCCCATTTTGTAGCCACAGGACAGAGGATAAATTGCATTCTAAGAAAAAATAATTTGTTGCCCACAGATTAGCATAGTTAAAGCTTAGCTAACTTACCTACACAGCTATAGGAGGGGTGATCGACTATTAGATGCCATGGAGAGATCCAGAGAGCCCAGATATTGAAAGAAGTTTTAAATATTCTTTCTAGAAGGATATTAATGACAAAAGAGGTCTGGAAAGGAAGGGCATTTGTGAATGGGAACATCTTGAGGGAGGATTCTTCCTTTTTCAGACCAATTAGGCAGCATGACACATTCTAGGAAGGACTTAAAGTTATGAGAAGAAAACTGAAAGAAACAACTGCATGACAATTTGGCAATAATACTGAATTGATTTAGAGCCAATTATATTTTTTAAATCCTTTGTAAATGATGACCCAAGCACTTGTAAAACACAATCTCCTTTATCAAACGTTTTTAAGGGAGACAGTATTTGTGCAAAGATACTACATGGTGATATTTTTGTACCATCTAAATTAGGAATCTTTGCACCGGGAAGAAAATTACCCTTAAAGGTATCTTTAAAACTCCACCAGGAATTAGTAGATGGTGTGAATCCAGTTGTGTAATTTGGGAAGACAGCTGCATTTTATCTAGCTAAATCAGCACTTGATATTAAACAACTCCTGAGAATGTCACTTTATTTTGCATCAGCCATGCGGTGCAGATTCAAGAAATGATAGCCTTGTTTTTCCCACCACATTACTATTGTGCTTTCAGGAAATGAAGTGCATAGATTTCCAAATTCAGTTCTCTTCACATTGAAGATTCATTAGCACATCTGTGATTCCAGACCTTTGGCCGATTTAGTAGCACATGATTCAAAGAATGTTGAAGTATCTGCATTTTTTAATGTCCAGGTTTCTAACATGCACAACATTTTTGAGGGAAGAAAATGACTGTCTAGGAGATGCTTCAGATTTGTGAAAAAAATAATCTATTGTGTTTACAATGAAAAAGACAACATTTTTGCCACTTAAATGAAAAAAATACTCCAAGTGCTGAAAAAAAGCATATGTAAAGAAATACAGACTTTCAAAATGGGAGGAGCTTGGGAATCGTTTGACTTACTACACGGGTCTTTTTAATCCATCAACAACCGTGTTTAGTTTTATAGGGGCAATGAGAGATTAAATAAATAGCCTTATGGCAGATAAGGACAGTGTGGTGTTTTTCTAGAGTTGTGGTCTCTTTGCACAGAGTGTACACTGGGTAACTGTGAAGTGACTGAGTATTTGACTTTTTTTTTAAAAGAATTTTATTTATTTATTTTTAAGGTCACCAAATTATTATTGTTTTTTGCCCATTTCTTTTTTTTAATTGCAATGACATTTTACTACAAACTTCAGTTGACAATCTTCCAAAAGAATTTTAAATAAAATTTTAAGAATTTTTATGGAAGTTCACATTTTCACTAGGATAATAATTACGCCACAGTGAAATTCCGTGTCATAGTTTAATTCTAATGAATGGTTTCTCAACTTTGTTATTGTTGCTGTTCTTATTGATTTTAGGGACTACATAAAAAAGGCCACAAGAATTTCTTATCCTATCCTCAATTTTGCTTCTTTTACTTCTATCGTTAAAGGATGTCAAAGTTATGACAGAACAAAGCTTCTTTTCAGAAGCTCACCCTCCTTTTCTGTCTTTTTTGTTTTCCTTTAAGTAAGCCTTAGGCCTCAACTTTACGCATTGTTCTTCTCCAGGGTAAAGATACTAAATAAGCAAATTTGCATGTAGCTGCTAACAATTTAGTTCAATTCATTCTACTCCATTCATATATTGAATAAATATTTATTGAGTGCCAATTTCAGTGGGTTCTGTATTTATTATGACTGCATAAAGTATTAGTAACTTTTCATTATCTCCCAAAGATGCTTATATTTTTAGAAAGGATTAGTGTATTTTCAGGGAGAGGATATGCATGATCCAAGGGAACAGCATAGAGTATTTCCAAGAGCAGCAAGTTTGGAATTTCTTAGACCTGAATTTGAATTTGACAAACATTCATTGTTTGTGTTTGAGGAGAACCGCAAATACTTAGGGCTGGAGCTTAAGAGAAATGTGTGGCAAGGAAGGAAATAAAATGCCAGGAAATGAACCTGTATGTAACAGCCAGATCAAGGAGTCATTCTTTTTATTTTATTTTATTTTTCTGTTGAAGGAGTTTGTCTGAAAGGTAGAGGGACACCATTGAAGGACATTAAGTTAAGGAGTGACATAAGTTTGCGGTTTACAAAACACATCCCAGAGGCAGTATGCACATGAATTGGGGAGGAGGAAAAACTAGATGCAGAAGAGCAATTAGGAAACTACTGGAGGTTATGAGGATCCAAACAAAAGAACACAACTTTGGGGATGAAGAAAGGGATGTGGGTATAAAAAATGTGAAGTGTTAGACTCCACAGATTCATATTAATTTGCATATTTGTTGTTTGTGCACATGTGTTGTACATGTGACATTCTATTTGGAAGCGATGCATAACTCCCATTCAATATAATAAAGTACTTCCTAGCAATGATGCTCTTTGAACATGGAATGAGCTGCCTTATAAGGTGGTGATTTTCCTGCCATTGGAGTTGTTTAAGCATAGGCTGCAAGTAGTGATTGGGTCTTTAAGGCAAGGTTACACTAAGTCAGCAGTTCCTAAACATTATCCCTGATTAAAGTTTCACTGGTTCACTACACCAAAATGAGAAGAGTAAGGGCAATGTAGTCAGATTATCCTATTAATTAGTTGGATTTAAAGCAAAAATCTTAAATTTGTGATCTTTTCCTAACTTTTAAAATTAACATGTTCTTTTTTCTTATTTTTACTTAGTTTTGCTTTAAAATGTAAACAGCTGGCAAAATTAAAAGTTGGAAACATTATATTTCACCACTTTATATTTATTCATTTTAATGACATGTAAGTCGCTAAAGTCTGGGACTCGCGGACTAGTGGCCTTTGAGGACCCTTTGGACTCTTAGGTTTTATGCTTTTATGTGACTATTTCTGCCTGGAGAAGTGCTTTCGTGTAGATAAGCAGAACGGTGTGATTGACACAATTCAACCTTTCATAAAACAAATCAGCTGTCTCAAACTATAACTGCAGAAAACGTTCCCCAAATTTCCAGTACAGCCTTTTTCAAAAACAAATTCTAAAGTGAAATTGATGGCATCTTACAAACACTTGTTCAAACACTTCTTTCACAGCAAAATACAACACTGGGAAAATGTTAAGAACCAAATCGCCAGCATCACTCACCAAAGTCAACTATTTCAGAGTCCCCTCCATACAGACCTATGAAGCTGTGTCAAGTCATTTTCCATGTGTAACTTCAGGGTCCTGGGGGATTTGGCAGTCCTGGCTCTTCCTTAAGGTGCTGATGACAAGCAGAGCATTTAAACTAAGCTTCAAGTCATAGAAATGTGCCTTTAAGTACCTGTGCAGTTAAATGCCACAGGATTTAAAATGGAAATGACATGAATTAATTTCCTAAGAAGAACAAAGAAAAGGAAAGTCAAGAAGAAAGGCAGCTTCTTGTAACACAATATGCAGATTAATGGCACACACTGATTGATTCAAATGTCAAAAACACACCTTTCAGATATAAATGAAGCTATTGGAAGAGTTTGGGGGCTTTCTCACTCTCTTGTACTCATACGAAATACTAACTGATAAAATCAAGGTAAAATTACTTTTTCTTGGTATTTTAGCTTCTTCTCTACCCCCAAAGCTACCCCCTTGGGACAACAGTCCCTAGTGAAAGAGTGTAAGATCCATCCAAAGGCATCTCATTGTATCAGGAATAAAGTTAAAATTTTCTGTATCAGCTTATAAAATCCTGTGTTACCTGGCTTCAACCTCTTCTCAGCCTTTCTTGAACCTTATCCCACATCACCTTCTTTGGCACTTTGGCCTCTCTGGGCATACAGGCCTCTTTCTGTGCCCAAATAGGGTCTTGGCACTGGCTGTTCCTTCTGCCTGGAACACTTCCCTTCTGCTCCTCACAGGAACACATCTTTTTGATTTTCAAAGACAGGTCATTTCTTCCATGTAACAACCCAACATCTATTACAGCACCGCGTTTTAATTTTCCACAGAGTGCTTATCTGATGTTTGTTTTTATTTGTTTGTCTACCTCTGCTGGAAAGTGTTGTCCATAGAAGTACAAACATTGACTTTCTTGTTCCTAGATATGTCCTCTACTTGCAGAATGGTATCTGGCTCAGAGAAGGTACTGAATTCAAAATTTTTAAAGAATAGCTAAAACAGTAAAAGTGAGATCTGGAAGCCACTGTACAGCACTGATAAAGGGTAAAGGGTAAAGTTATTTGAGAAAGAGGTACTCTGTTCCTTTAGCAAATATTTTCTGGTCACCCTTAGGTAAGGCTTTATTGAATGATGACTATGCTTCCAGTCTTATTTGGATTCTGTCAAATACAAAAAAGAGAAAAGAATGTATGTTACTAACTTCCAGCCATACATATAATATTGGACAAAAGCTTAAACTCTTAAATCCAACACCTGAGGTTTCAATATTGGCTCCACTACTTCCTAGTTGTGTGACCTTCAGTAAGTTACTTAATCTCTCTAAGCCACAAAGACCTCATCCATAATAGGTCAGGTCTATTTCACAAAGTTACAACGATTAAAATGTAATAATGCACCTGCAATAGTCATCACAGTTGCTGGCATCTAATGAGCATTTAATAGTGTATTTGCTGTTATTAATAAATATATTATACCAAATTGTCAGTTACAGTGGGTCCTCTCTCACTTCTTGTTACTTGACCAGCCAGGTCATTTTTTGGCTTCTCCTTAATAATGCAGCAACTGTGACAAAGAGAATAAAGCCTTGTCCCCATGCTGTTTGGGTGACTTTTCCTTTGTGTCTCTAGCTATCTCTTTCCACCAGACTGCCTCACTAGAGGTTAAAATTACTTTCTTCTATATAAATATATAGCGAAATGAATGTTAAAACTGTTTTTGGAAGCATATTAAAGAAAATGTCATTTTTTCCTTATCATTCCTATATAGATTTAGTTATTTTATCTTCAGAAAAGTCAGCCTTTTCCTCTCTCCACCTGTCAAAAAAATCTCAAATATGGTGTGACCTTGAACTAATTGCTTTCCCTTTCTGTGTCTCAGTTTGCCTGTTTCAAGTAAGTATAATAATTCCTAACGTGGCAGCTGCTCACTTCATGGTAGTGAGGTGAAAATTAGTTTCTCATCTTCAAAACCAGAGTCACCTTCAAAATTCCCCCCAACACACACCCACACATTCATTCATTTGCCAGGTTCTCTAGTTCCCCTGTGGGCAACATTTTTTTTTTTCATGCGTCTTTTCCTTTACATTTCACCTACTTTCACTCCAGTTGAGATCCTGAATGCTCTGCTCCTAGTCCCAGCCCTTCTCTCAGTCCCTAGCCTGCCTCTCTTCCACCCCATCCCACTCTCACTGATACACAGCTGCAAGCATCAGCTAACACGCAAAGCAGCAAGCCACATTGATGGAGCGCTTACCCAGTGTCAGGCACTCCACATACACTGTTATTTAATTACAGCTGCAATGATAGTCATGCCCACATTCAGAGACTTTCATCAGCTACTTGATTATATCCACATTCATTACCCTTATAACATGGCCTTAGCCTCTCACTGACATTGCTATGTAATGATCTTGGGCAAGATATGTCATCTCAAAAAGCCTCAATTTCCTCATCTGCAAAATAAGGACAATAATATGAGGTTATTGGACAAAATAAGATATTCCTCATCTGCAAAATAAGGACAATAATCATGAGGTTAGCGCAGGCTTTCTTATCTGTGGCACAATTGGTATGTTAGGTCAAATGCTTTTTTGTTTGGGAGGGATGCACTATGCATTGTAGGATGTTTAGAAGCATCCCTGGCCTCCACGCACTAGATGGCAGTAGCACCCTCTTTTTTCCCCTACCCACCCACACTCTCACACCCATCCAGCTGATCAAAAATGTCTACAAACTATAGAAATGACCCCTGAAAAGTGAAGCCTTTATAGAAAATGGTATGGAGGTTCCTCGATTACAGATATATCTACCATTTGACCCAGCTATTCCACTGCTGGAAATCATCATGTTGAAGGGATTCCTGTACTCCGATGTTTACTGCAGCACTATTCACAATAGCCAAGAGTTGGAACCATCCCTAATGTCTGGGGGATCCCTGATCCATCAGATGAGTGGATCCAGAAAATGTGATATATCTACACAATGGAATACTACTCTGCTATAAAAAAGAATGAAATACTACCATTCTCAGCAACATGGATGGACTTAGACGAAATTATATTAAGTGAAACAAGTCAGGCACAGAAAGAGAAATACCACATGTTCTCACTTATTTGTTGGAGCTAAAAATAAATAAATAAATAGACAAACAAACGGAGGGGGCCAGGAAAGAAGACACAACAATCACAATTCCTTGAACTTGTTAAGACAATCAAACAGATATTATGTTGATGGGCGGGGGTGTGTGTGTGTGAAGGAGTGGGGAGGGAGGATTCGGTAAAGGGACACGAAAATCAACTACATTGTATGTTGATAAAATAAAATTTAAAAAAAAAATGTCTACAGACATTGTCCAATCTTCTCTCCACCACCTCACTGAAAACTACTAGGCCATCAGGATAGTTAAATTAGGTACTTTTAGATACTGGACATATACTGTCCCTTTCTCTCTTTTAGTTCTTGAGAGCCACTTGTACATTCCCTGTTCCCCAGCATAACCAGAGGACTTGAAGCTCCCAACATTAGTCCTAAGTTTTCCTGCCTCCTTGTTTTTTCTTTTCACTGCAACACTCTCCCACTCCACACCTACCTTGCAAACTTCTATAATTCTCCAGAGTTATATTTTCCTAGTTTCATCTAATTCTTTTCAACTACATGGTATTTCTCCCTCTACATACTTTAAAATACATTTTTTTAGCTCAGTGATGACCTTTGCATTCTGCCATATTGGATAGTAATTTGTGTAATTGTATTATCTCTCCTGCTGGAACTGAAAACTCCATGAGAATGAAATTTTTTGCTTTACGTCTTTTTAGCCAGCACAAATGTGAGCAGTTTCTGGCATGTATTAGTTGCTCATTAAATGTTTGTTACATTGAATTTAGAACACAAAAGAAATAAATGGCTCATTATAGGGCAATGACTACAAATGTTCAAATATCCTAAACAAAAGTTAGAGTAAAAAATTAAAATTGTATACAGATGCTTGTTGAAATAGTCAGATAATTGAGCCAATAGAGGCTTATTATTTAAATTATTCATACAACTTGCTTAGTTCTTTATTTCTCTTTGCACATGTAGGAGCAGCTGAAAAAGAATTCTAGTTTTCATTTGAAAACTAAGTGATTTGCCTGTTGATGGAATTTGTATTCTTCTCTGATATACATTATTGCTTGATTAATCAAGAAACTTGAGGCAACTGCCAGTGTGGAAGGATGTAAGTAAAAAATTGAACGTTTTTCCCCATCTCTCCCTGTAGTTTTAGAAAAAAAATCAAACACTCTCTCCTACCCACAGACACACTTGTTTGCTATGGTAGGTAAAATTGCCTGTTCTGCAAGAGTTTGAAATCGAAACACGCTTATACACAGCCACTGTTACATGATGCAGTTTTGATAAAGTAGAAAAAGACACTGATCTTCGATTTAGGAAACATGGATTAAAGACCCAACATGAACAGCACTGTAACTATGTTAGGTTGAATGATGGCCCCCAAAGATGTCCATATTCCAATCCCTGGAATCTGTGGATATGTCCCTTTACATAGCAAAGGGATCTTATGGGGGTGATTAAGGTAAGGATTTTGAGATAGGGAGATTATTGTGCATTACCTAGGTGGGTTCAATGTAATCCCAGGGTCCTTAGAAAAGAAAGGCAGAGTGACAAAGAACTTGGCCTGTCAGTCAACATAACTGGTTTTAGGAGGCCAGTGACTCAAAGTAGGCTAACCGCACACCTTTTTCAAGAACTATGAGAAAGGAGGCACCCTTTATCCACTGAGGAGGCCACAGTGACAGAGTGTAAGCCTGCAGTTGTTTGGGGATTTTTTTTGCCACCATGTAGGAAAGCCTGCCAGAGAAAAATGCCAGCAGTTAGTAGAGCTATGAGTTTAAGGGTGGTAGGTTCCATGTACTAGCTTACTAGCTAGTACTAGCATCTGTATCTAGCCATGCTGGAAGCTACCCTGTTATGAGATTTTTTTGGTTACATGAGCCAATAAAATATGTGTGTGAATAAATATCAAATATATATGTGTGTGTATATATATATTTGATAAGCTAGTTATATTGGATTTTATTTACTCAAAACAGAATTCAGTTGGTTGGACTGTGGTGCTGATAGCACCAAAGACACCAAAAAAGAAAGAAAGAAAAACAAAAAGTCATAACATATCTGTGAAAGTATGTGGCACAGAGTATATACTAAATATATAAAATAAATTTTTTTCCTCTGTGGTATGTAAATGCTGATTGTAGAAAATTCAGATTAATACTGACAAAGTACATTTGCAAAAATATAAACCATTCCAAATCCCACAGCTGGAGACAGTCACTAGTAATAGATGAATGTTTATTTATTTATTTATTTTTTCACTTGACCAGGAATGCAAAGTGTAATAAACAGGAGAATTCAGGGAAGGGTTTTAGAGAGTGAGGTATCTAAACTTTATTTTGAAAGATAAGTGGAATTTTGATAGCCAAAGAGAAAATAATAGCAATCCATACATATATAGACAACTGATTTTTGACAAAGGTGCAAAGATAATTCAATGGAGAAACAACAGTCTTTTTGACAAGAGATACTTAAACAATCAGATATTAATATGCAACATTATGAACTTAGGTTTGTACCACATGCCATATATGAAAATTAACTCAAAATAGATCATAGAACTAATTGAAAAATGTAAAATTATACAACTTCTAAGAGAAAATATAGGAAAAAATTTTAGGGATCTTTGCCATGCAATGGTTAGGACCTTGAGGCTCTGGGCATCCCTGCCCCCACAGCGTGGCTGGGTGCAGCCCATGAGTTAGAGTCATGAGCCTGCAGTTCTCTTGGACTGGAATTGCATACTGGTGGTTCTGCAGCCCTGCCCCCACAGCTCCATTGGGCACAGTCCTAGTGTGGGTCTCTATGCTGGCTCTCCCTTTGCAGTGATTCTCTGCCTGGACTACACATCTGCAGCTCCAGGTGGTTCCATCCTCTGAAACCTAGCTGAAGACAGCCATCCCCCACAGCTTGGTGGGTGCAGGGCACACCGCACCAAAGCCCACAGGAGCCACATATGGGAAGGCCAAGGAGTGCAAGGAGTGAAGCCTGCCCTTTGAGGGGGTGCCAGGCAGCACCCCTTGGAATCATTTTCCCCACAGATCATTTTACTCTAGGACTGTGAAAGTAGGGGCAGCCCAATTATCATAAAAATGCCTTTGGGGCTATTCTTCCATTGTCTCCAAGAATAAATCCTGACTTCTGCTTAGATGGCTGACTAATCTTATCAGGTGATCAGATAGCCACACCGTTGGTGTTCTCTCCTGAACATCCTTTCTCATTCTTTACAATAAGGATAGGCTGAGAATTTTCTAAATCTTTTAATTCTGCTTTACTTTTGATTTACAGTTTCATTTTTTACTCATTTCTGTCTTCTTGCATTTTACTGTAAGTGGAATCAGGGTTCCTCAACACTTTGTTTAGGTATTTCCTCAGCCAAATATCTAACTTCCTCATTCATGAATTCTACATTCCCTGAAACACTGGGACACTAACACAATTTACCCAGGTTCTTTGCTGCTTTACAATAAGGATGGCCTTTCCTCTATTATCCAATAATATGTTCCTCATATCCAGTTGAGACTCCATCAAGATGGCCTTTACTATCCATATTTCTAAGACATTCTGTTCACAACCACTTAGGTATTCTATAAGGAGACTGAGACTTTCTCTGCAGCTGACTTTCTCTCCTTCTGAGCCCTCTCCAGAATCACCCTCTATGGTCTGTCCACTGTGATGTAGGCCTTTGTTAGTATGCACTTCAAAAGTTTTCCAGCCTTTACCCATTCCCCAGGTACAAAACTACTTCCACATTTTAGCTAATCATTACAGAAGCATACCCATTTTTCAGTATCAATTTTTACTTATACAAATTAAGCAAGAATTTAGGAGACTTCCTATCTATTTCATTTCTAGGAACACTGTGATTATTTAGCCAACACCATAGGTCTGTGTGAGTCAGACTATTCTGACTGTTGTTTTGACTCTGCTGTTCATTACAGCACTATGGCCACCTTCCCTTTAGTGGTTGAGTGCTGCCACTTGGCTCCTGCCAGCTTGGGACCTAGTTACTCCCATTGCATTTAATTTTTCTAATTGAGTGGCTGTTCTTCCCAATGTAATGCCAGAACTACATATAAGAGCAATCAAAGAACTCCTCAAGGATACTGCGGCTCCTCTCGCAAATTTATTTCTCAATGTATTGGTGAAAAGTATGTTTTCTGGACCCTTCCCAGTGTGGGTGAGTAGGTCTTAAATGACAAATCTACTGTAACATTCTAATATCTCTAAGTCTTTGAATTCCTTCTTCTACATTAAACAAAGGGAGGATAGGAAATTTCAACTTGGCTTATGGTGGGCCATGTTTTGATTCATATTTTAGCCAAAAAACCAAATAAACTTTTAAAGTCC